>NC_051132.1:1870176-2170176 GCF_014839805.1 Manduca sexta | reverse complement strand
AAGATCCTCATTTTCTAAATAATTATAATATATTATGTAAGGTATACGCTGAATATGTTTTTGTATGTTAGAACGCTCCAATTTTTGTAACAACTGCATCGATTTCAATTATATTTTACGAAAAAAAAAGCTACTATATCCCTAAATGCTATCTATAGAATGAAGGCTTCACTATATTCCATGAACACTTTCGCCAAGCGTAAGTGAGGGCAGAAGTTAATACAATATATTGAGGTATTGGGATCCTTTTCCGTCTACAGACAAATCCTTTATGTAAATAGATTTTTGTACTCGTAGTTTTACGGCTATCAAAGCTGCCCTTCAATTAAAGTGCCAAAAATTGCAAAAATATTTAATAATTAATAAACAAATATCAATATCATCGTAAACATATTAATCTTCATTAAAAGATTGTAAGTAAAAAACGATAGGCAATTAAATAATAAGATAAAAAAATACGATAAAATTATAATATATTAATCGTTTTTGTTATCATTTTACGGACGTATCTTATTCGTATTAAGTTAATTATTATCAGAATCCTCGGTGACGCAGTGGTATAAGCCGGTTGGGAACTGAAAGGCCGCGGGTTTGACACCGCCAAGACAAATGAACTAAGCATCAGGAATTTTCGTTCTCATACAAATACCCATGGGTCACTTAAGCACCAGGATTGTATATATGCCAATATAAACAAACATTCACCACGCGTTAAACCCCGAAAGGGTAGGTATAGGTGCAAAAAGGACACGCACTTTTCGACAAGTGCGTTCTATCTCATTATGTGTCAGAGAGCTAGCTTATTGCCACATGGGGCCCGACTTCCAGACTCGGTACTGATACTAAACGAAGAAACCAAATATAATTTTGTTCGTTCCGGCATTCGAACTTGGGCCTACAGAGCGATGTCGTTCCGTGTTTGCATTATAACTACTTACAAGAGGCTTGTACCCACTGCCCAGGAATGGGAGAGTATATAATACAGAACTGATATTATTGTTATATTAGCATGCAGCTCAAATGATCTTGGCAAAAATATTTTTTAGTATAAGTGAAATTTTTGAAGACAGGTTGACTACTTGCAAAAGCTCGGCGCGCCACCTGGCGAGCAGGTTGTGTATAACTGGTGTAGACTTAAGTGTCAACGGCATAGATTTGCCTCTCCAAATATATATAACATATCCTAAATTCTTTTACATCCCCGCCCAAACAGCTAGGGCGAATCTTGTCTATCTAACCCGAATTTTTTAACCACTGTTTATAGAACCGGTTAATAAAATTATAGTCATTATAAAATCAACAAATCAGATTTATACACATTTCTTGAACAATACGGTTGAAGCTCACAAGTTGAGAATGATGGCATATCTCCATTTGCAAACCAAATTAACAAGTTTTCTAAATTGCATCGGTTGCTGTTCTAGCGAGATCACGTGTCCACTCACAATATTCCTGATATTATAATAATGTACTATATGATACTGTACTATACATATAACTATACTTGTAATCTAGTCTTGCAATGAATTTTAATGTTGCTATAGAAGCTTGGAGGTAAGTACAGATAAAGTATGATTGATGGTTTGGAGTAGGATTTTATCTCTTTGATAATCTAATAAAAATAATTATGTATTATTTTTCCTGGTGGTAGGTCTCTCATATGTGAGAGTCCGTCTGGGTGGGTAACACCGCAACATCTATTTCTGCCGCCAAGCAGCAGGGTTTAGTCACTGTTGTGTTCCGGTTTGAAGGACATTGTAGCCAGTGTATTTACTGTACATAATAAGACTTAACATCTCATGTCTTAGCATGGCGAGCGCAGTGGAATACCAAACAATACTTCGTAATTCAAGGTGTTTTTACTGTTTGTGGGCGCTTGTATCACTTACCACCAGGCGAACGGCAAGCTCGTCTCGGCAGCCAAAGCGATAAAAAAAATGTAGGAATTGGTCCAAATCCAATGTACCCGATTAATTGGCTGCCTTAGCGAAAATTCGGTTGGGAAAGAATTAAAAACCATACTTAGTTTCTACTATGCTAATTCTAAATTTACAAAAATTGATGCTATAATGATTGCAACTCTACAGCTGACAACAGCGTGTGTGGAGTAATCTGACCTTAATAATCCTTGTTCCCAGATGTGATGATAATAATAATTATCTTTACTAAATACGTAATTAATCAATAATTTAATCTAGTCTTAAATATAAATCAAAATATATTGTGATTTTTATTCGAATAACCGGACTTAATTTGCCTGAAATTAGAATTTCTACCAGATAAACATTACGGCGATAAACTTGCCCCGGCACATGAGATGCACATAACAAAGAGTGGGTGCATTTTCGCCCTACCTACCCCTACAGGCATGACATACATAGCTTTTTTTGATTGCTTTGAATGATGAGACGAGCTTGTCATTCACCTAATGGTAAACAATACGACCATGAAGAATGTGAACACTATTCAATAAAATACAAAGCATTGTTTGGTATTCCTGTGTACTCGCCATCCTGAGACATGAGATTTTAAGTCATATTATGTCCAGTAGTAACACTAGCTACAACGTTCTGCAAACCGGAACACAACAGTGACTATATCCTGCTGCTTGGCGGCAGAGATAGACATTGCGGTGGTAGCTACCCAGACGGACTCTCACATATGAGAGACCTCCCACCAAAAACCAACAGAATCAAATAATCTCCTTAACCGCTTCTTATCTTAAGATTACTTATTCTTAAGATAATTCACAGTTTTAATCCATCCGTATACTTTTAATATTTTATAGATAGTCTCTGAAATATTAATTTTTATTGAGGCTTTGATACGATCAAGATTATTTGATGATAAATTATCTGCATCAAACACTTACGAAACCAGAAACATCGTGGTCGCAATTTAAAGAAAGGAACAATATTAGTAATTGGGGTGGAGATCTTCCGAAATTTCACTACACAAAATAAAGCAAGTTGGGATTTTATATTTGTTTCCTATGCAAATGGTAAAAGTTGAGCCGGGCCATTGATGCTGTAGACCAGATTCCCGAACTTTTTTCGTCATAGACAACTTTCAAAATTTTGCTGGTTCCGGTGGAAATTATATTTTTAATTCCGTGAAGATAGTGCTTTATCCACCACATCGCGGGAGACGAATGAACAGTTATGTTAGGGTCACCGTACCTTACTACCTCTATCAATATTTTCCGCCTAAATTGATAGGTGCAGTCAGTCCAATATTTTGGTTCTACTATCATAACCAGATAAATTTTCTTGGACCTTCGCTTACGAATTGTAAACCCCTATTTTTTGGTCACGCCAACGTAGACCCCCATCAAGTGTCCCGTGGACCCCCAGAGGTCATATTGTCAGAAACGATATACTGGCTTTACGATTTATGTAACTTGTGATCTCTGAAATGGGACAAGGTTACACAGTCAACTTCGCAAAAAAATCTGATTAGATATCAATTGGTTTCTTTATATCTGATTGGAATATTCTAACATGAGTAAGGCAGTTATATAAGTATTATCATTTAATATTATATATTATGATAAGCTGTAAGAGTTCTTTTTAAGTATATAAATCAGCAAATAGTTATCCTCCATAAATCGTTACTACTTAATTGATCAACAATTTTGCTCTCTACTTTACAACTTTAAACTGATTTTGATAAAAGCATCACTAGTTTCTTTTGCGTTCTTTTCTGGTGGTAAGGGCTTCCGGAACTGATGGTAGAGTAAAAACTTACTGAATCTAAGTAATCAGTTAGATTCAAAATAAATGATTGAATTTAATTTCAATCATTTTCAAAAGCTTTTAGCTTCGAACGGCAACTTCATTTGATGGTGGGCGATATCTTTTCTCATCTGACTCTATCTCGTTATATTGTCGGATCTGCGCAACACATTGTTTCAAATTTATTTAGTGTAAGGTGTTTGTCAGCTATTACGATTGAATGCCAGGCTGTTGCTGATTTCCTCTAAAGAAACTAAACCTGATCAATTTCTGGCAGACAAATCCATGCGTCAGCACGCCAAAGAGTCAAATACAGAACCTTTCGATTCAAAACCCCTACAAGCTACAATAATAATTAATAATAATAATTTTGAGGGTGTGTATAGTCTACCAATCCGCACTAGACCAGCGTGGAGGACTAAGGCCTAATCCCTCTCAGTAGTAGAAGAGGCCCGTGCTCAGCCGTGGGCAAGTATATAATACAGGGCTGATATTATAAGCTAGAATAAACCCAAATTCGAGTATGAATTCTAATTCGGCCTAAAAGCGAAGGAAATCTATATGCAAAGCCACTCCCATCCATTTAGTGAAGTGTTTACTATGATTGGTATCGTACCACTCGTGGTGAGAGCCTCGCTTTCTACCAGATAAACGGCATATCTCAAAAGCTTCTGCGCTGATAACAGCCCTTGTAGCTCGATGGAAATTTAAATGAAGATAAAATTGTAATTATGTCGCTGTTATTAGTCAATTTATGACAGAATTAATTGCCTTTAAATGTATGGAATTTACGTCTAAAGAGGACGACAACGGCCTTAAAGTGATAATTTCAAATTGTGTTCCATAACACCTCATTCGTCAGCTCGAGTTTGCTAAAGGATTTCTTTAGAATTGTGTGTATAAGAAACCGTTCCCAAATGTTATATTGAACGTTTTTAACGCTTTTTCTTAGCTGCCCACGTTGCCAATCGCTTAAAATAAATCAATCAGCCTACAGCATCCAAAAAAGTAGCTCCTATAAGAATTTTCAAAATCGGGTCAGCAGATTTTATCCCGTAAAGACAAACAAGTTTTACTTCTTTTAGTGTAAGTGTAGTTTAACAAAACAAGCTGATCGTTCGTCAAATTGCGCCTGCACATAAAGAACAGCAACCCTCAGAATTTCAAGTTTTCAGCAAATACGCTATATTGCGGTGTATTTGCTGTTTGTAAAATATATTTTATATCCGCCCGAATAGCGACCACCGTACACAAGGTGATAAAACGCGCCATAGTCGTCCACGTAAGTGTGTCACGGTCCGGGATCAGCCTGTGTATATCCAATAGGCCTTCATAGTTGTGTCAACTGCCAAGGGGTAATCATCTCTCGTCAGTTGACATTCTATTGGACCCCACTCCACTTACCACCAGGTGTAGTGGAGTTACTTTGTCGTGCAAATATAAAAAGAAGCTTATCTCCCTGAAACATTGCAACGTGTTATAATAAACTTTCAATTTCCTTTCAGTCCAGTAGCATAAATAGACAAAGGTACTAACTACCCAAATTGACTCCTTCATTCTCCAAGATTCTGCTAACAAACTTTAGACATTTTCTATAATAACTTATAATAAATACGCTTACAGCATTAGTTAGTTTAGTATATTATGCGTCGCTGCACTTACGTTATCATTATTGTCGTATCCAGCCTGGCGTAGAATTAATCCTTTTCAAGCAACTGTAGCTACTGGACTCTCAGGTACTTTTGAAAATAATTCATTTATATCTTTAGTAAGTACCCTTTGTCCGTAATGATTTCTTATGTTTACGCGAATGTCAGACATTGAGATGGGTACCGCCAAAATTACTTTTAGGGAGGTGCATCTGCATAAAAAGGTACTCCATGATATCATTTTTGAAATAAAATTCGCTCGGGTATTTGCATATGCTAAACCATAATAAAACCTTTATGGTCGATAGTTACCATCGTCATTCAGATATTTTTATTGAGATTTGTTCCGGGAACGCACGAACACGCCCCTTCCAGCGTCCATGGTCATTAAAATGAAACTATTTTATAGATTTTAACGCGCGCGGTATGTCCAATTATTGCTTTATCGATGAAGGAACAAGTCAAGTCTAAATACGTAGAAATTTCGACGGTGTGAAGTCTTCAAACCGCATTAGGCTGCTGTGGTAAACTAAAGCTTAAACCCTCTCAGTACTACCTAGAGGAGACTCGTGCTCAGAACGCGGGTTGTTTTTCCTTTAGTTTGGGTATATATCTAGCGGTAGGCATTAATTGTTTTTCTAAAGCCAAGCAATCGAGCTAGTTGGTCGCCTGGTGGTAATAAACTTTACCGCACAGGAACTTCCAAAAAGGAAAAGAATCACGTTACAAAAGGCTTCGTACGTCGTTTAAAATAAGATATAGATATTACTTTTTTATGAATACGGATGTGGGTACATATTTATTTGCGAGCAATTTTTTAACTTTACATTTGCTCACAAAAAATATCAGGAGATCAGAAATTCGAATTGTAGTTACTTGCACAATAAAATTCAAAACTTGCAATATTATATAAGAGCATATTACAATATAGATCAAAATACATTAAATAATTTTAATTGTTCATTAACACATTTATTATCAACATTTATGCCCTCTTAGTCCAATGACAGCATACATGGGGCGACGCTAAATCCTGAGTTTAATTCTCCAAACAGTAAATACTTTGTAGGTTTTTTAACACAAACAGTTTTTAATATGATTGTAATTTAACAACAATCAGATTGTTCCTGCATTAAACGTTGCGCCTGCGCATAAAGTGTAGCTACCCTCAGAACTTAAAATTACATAATAATTACGTTGCTCAATAATTTTTGCTACTAACATGAAAAAGTGTTTTGCACCAACCCAACACTAGCATGGAATAAGGGTAGATAGAAAAATGGTTTCAAAAATATGAAACATAGAGAAACTTAAAAAGTGTTGCTCAGATATTGGTAATATGCAAGTATTCAGCATTTAAACTCCTTATATGTGCAGACTCAAGACTCACAATTCTGCTAGTCTTTTACCCATTTACAAATATGATCTCTTATCCAAGTTGACCCATCTGTCATACAAACGCAAATAACTCAAACTGTTTGAAATATACTCAATTTTTATGGAACTTTTCATGTCAATTTTGACGACGTAAGTAACCACAAGAGGTTCAGAAGTCACGGCTGTACGCGAGCGGACGTGACAAGCACCAAGTCTGATATCAGCCTTAACGTGATCTTCGAAATATATTGAATTAATATCTCGGTAATGTGAGATTACTGTGCGGCGATAACCTAGTTGGGTGTGGAACGGACTGCCGAGACGAATGTCCGCAGTTTCATATACCAAGGGCACACACCTCTAACTTTTCTAAAATGATGTGTGAATTCTTTTTGAATTATTTGCTTGCTTTAAAGCTAAAGGTAAATGTCGTATGGAAACCTACATACCTACTATTCATACGTTTTCTGTAGGAATTTTGAGGGTGTGTGAAGTCTATTGATCTGCACTAGACCAGCATGGTGGACTAAGGCCTAATCACTCTCAGTATTAGAGAAAGCCCGTTCTCAGCCACTTCACAACCAATCACTTTGCCTAATCTGGGATTCCAATTCGGGAACTCAGACCGCTATCTCACCGATTACGCAATTTTACAACTACCCCACCGAGGCACCATTGGAATTGAATAGGTCTTACGCATGGAAAAGAAATACAAAACTTACTTTGCATTTTATAAATATGATTGGACAGTTCTTTCCTTGGAGGAAAGAGTTTAAATTACGTGCTCGCGCCAACCGGGAATAAGGAAACAGGAAGCCATAGTGAAGCGCGTCTGTGTCGCGCGCCCTTGCTCTCACGAACGAGATGAGAATTATTATTAATCGATTATAATCGATAATAATATTTCTCTCGCTTGAGGCTGCACGAGTATCATATACCGTTGGCTTAGAAAGTAATATAAAAAAAGTTATTTTATTGATAGAACTGCCTTGGTGTTGTATTAGTATTGCATGCGCGGTACGACAGTGCTCTGAATTCGTGGGTTCGAATCTCGGGTCGGGCAAAGTGATACCTGGGTTCTTCTGCTCAGTATCAGCCCGCAGTCTGGATGTCGTTCCAGATATGGCGATAGGCTCGTTCTCTATCACGTCATGGGACGCAACACACTTGGCGAAAGCTGGGTGCCCTGGTTGCGCCTGTAAATACACCTTCAGGAATAAAAGGTGTGTGTGAGTGGGAATGTGTAAATTTGGACATATAGATTTGTCTTTTCGTTTTCCATCCGTATTAAAACAAAATTCTGATATACCATGTCCGTGAATTAAGTTGACAAGTTACCACTCGAATTGTTAAACACGCAATATACTCTTTTTGAGAGCCGTTTGTTTTAGTGAGAGCATCATTGCAATTAGAAAGGCTAATTATACATCTTTAAGAATTCTGGACGGATACACAAATTAGTAGTAACCATAGTTCGATATATCGACTGACGAGAGATGATTACTCCTCGGCAGTCGACACAATTATGTCGCGCTGTTGGAACTAGATGTATGTATATCCGGTTGTTGTTGTGTATACAGGCTGATCCCGAAACGCGACATACTTACGTAAGCCACTGTAGACGGTTTTAACACCCTGTGTACGGTGGTCGCTATCCGGGCGGATATAACCTACTACCAGCCATTACGTATATTTTATTTACACTTAGACTTGAGTTTTTATATTATTAGTGTCACTCCGTACATAACCAAACACTGTCAATGTTGAAATCATACTAAAGTCAGATGTACAGATTGCAGTACAGTTGAGTCGAACACAATGAGTGTACGGAACGCCAGATCTAGTACGTGGTACATATTATATATCGATGCCACCAGCAAAGTAAATGTAAAGATTATAATATAATATATTATAAATTTAATCTGATAATGTGAGTACGTACTGCGCAGTCATATTGAATTAGCACAATATTCTAATTCATGTCCAATTGGACCGAGATATGCGATAAGGTACCAACTTATAATCAACATTTGTGGATTGTTATTTGTTACAAATATTTTTTTTATGTTTAAACAAAAATATAGGGATTGGTTCGGACATATTTTTTTATGTCAGATAAATAGATGTTGCCGTGTTTTGCTGAACAGTAAAGTATCACATTTGGATTAATTGCGTCTTAAATATTAATAACTTATTATTGGATAATTTATGTATTGATACATTTTGGCATAGCTGCATCCAGTTATTGTTGGCAATCTTTGTTGTGAATCATTGGAATCTCTAAACTTTGGCATAGATAACCGACTGTCTCAGTGACGTAGTTGCATCGCGTGCGCAGTACGACCATCTAACATCCCTAATTCAAATCCCGGGTCGGGCAAAGTGAGTTTTTCAGCTCAATATTAGCCCGGAGTCTGGAATGTCGATATGTCGAAATGCTAAGCGGCGATAGCCTAGTTGGGTGTGGAACGGCCTGCCAAAACGAATGTCCGCAGGTTCAAATCCCAAGGGCACACACCTCTGACTTTTCTAAAGTCATGTGTGTATTCTTTGTGAATTTATCGTTCGCTTTAACGGTGAAGGAAAACATCGTGAGGAAACCTGCACATCTGAGAAGTTCTCTATAGGAATTTCGAAGGTGTGTGAAGTCTACCAACCCGCACTAGGCCAGCGTGGTGGACTAAGGCCTAATTCCTCTTAGTAGTAGAGGAGGCCCGTGCTCAGCAGTGGGCAAGTATATAATACAGGGCTGATATTATTATTATTATTATGTCGAAATGACAAGCCATTCCCGCTACAAAAGTCCATGACACAATGTATAAGAACAGCACCATTTATTTTAATAATCAGATTTAAAAATTTCAACATTTCTCATGGGAGCGAATTCCCAAGATAAAAAGTAACCCCTATGCCAAATTCCATCCAAATCCGATCAGTTCTTTCTGCGTTTAATTCTAATAAACATACAAACTGTCAAACAAACTACAAACTCCCGTAGTTATAATACTTATAAGAAGTAAGGTAGACAGACTCAAAACCTCAGTACTTAGAAAATATTGTTCACTCGATTGAAGAAATAAGGTGCTTCCAAAGAGATTAAACTAAATTTTACCGAGAAAAGTTTCTTCCGTTGTTTTTTTATCCAAATGACGCAACGTTAAATATTAAAAATTCTTTGCGATATTTTTATGCTGCTCTCTGTAATTAAACCTAAGAAATACTCTTCTGACTACTCAAAGATAATGAAATCTGGATGAAGCAGCCTTTTTGAAGGATTTTTTAAGTGTACACAATGTTAAGTTCTATAATTTTACATTGTGCAAAACAAACGCTATTAACAATTTAAAAAAAGAAGTCAACTGTGTTTCATTCCGATATAAAAAATCTCTATTGTTTATATTTTCCCACATTGTCAATTACAAAAAATATAATCACTGCACATTTCAATCTTGTTTGTTACAGATACAACAGATAAACGTTGTCCAAATTTACCCCGTGCTGTCTTCGCTCAACGTCGTCGACGCTACCCGGTGACGTCGTGTGACGTATGGCAGATAGAAGTTACGCTTACGACCCGGTGTCAACCGGCGCGTCAGTCAACCAGCAACCGTACAGGATGGAGCAGGGACAACTGTGGCGGCAATACATCATCGCCGGTGCTGGTACGTACGAAAAAAAACCCGCTAATTTTTTTAAATACATACGGCTGTACAATTTGTGATCTGCGTCAAAAAAAAGTGTTTATATGTGCATTTAAAAATAAATAGTGCAAGGGTCAGTGTCATAAACAAATTATGTGAACGCGTTCCATATTTGAATGAATAATCCGGTTTGTTATATTTCAATATTTAGAAAATTGTGTTTTGATTTCAAAACATGCTCAATAATTGACCGGAGTTGCGCGGGAAATTATCTTATTATAATCTGTAAGTGTGCGGACGTGTTATTTCTTCAAGTTTACGTCGTTTTGTGGTTACAATGTTTAAAGATATATAATAGATTAAATCTGGTAATCTGGTAGAATGTTAATTTTAATAGGAATGACGAATTGTTTATGCATAAAATAACGTCAGGTCGTTGAATTACAATTAATGTTAGTGTAACAGTGCGAAAGACCGTTTACTGTCTACGAATCTCATTAATGTGTTTAGAAATTTTTCTGACAGTGGATACAAATCTTAAGAATTTTCTTCATAAAGTACATTTAGGCAAGTCGTGGAATTGTATATTATTGCGATTTGCACGAATACTTATGGAGGGGGGCTTGATTAAAATAATTACCCCGATAAACAGACTTAAGTTTTATCTGTAGAGTTATTATTTTATATATTTGCGCCTGTTGCGTTTTAAAACGTTTTTATCAGTGGAATTCAATATCAATATGTGAGCTATGTGAATTTATGTTGATATTATAATCCTGCAAATTATATTGGTGAGATCAGAAGTGTCGAATTGATCATAATTATGGCAACTAAATCGTGTCTCAGGCGATTCAATTGTGTAGAAGTTGCTTTACCAACTGACTTACTGACTGGAATCATATGTTGCACTTTCAAGACTTAAACAGATAAAAAATATATATTATTTATGACGTACAATTTATCTAATCGAAAATTTGACGCCAATAAATTATTGAATCGATTGAAAAATGAATAATAGGTATTATGTCACCGACTAAGCTAAATATCGGTGTTATTTTTTTATTATCTAATATAGACTTAACCATTGTAAATAATCTGTTTTTATCCATAATCATATGTTATTATCCGTCCCATCTAAAGACAACATAAGGGCGTATGTTTTCCAATACTCATTCCCATTATGCTGACTGCTCCGAATGACTGATCATACCGCATAGGTCCAAAAGCTATCACCCAAAGTAATGAAATAGACTTTTTATATCTCTACCGTGGCCATTCGTTAATATAGAAATGTTAATCAATATTTAAAATTAGCATAATAATTCTATTTTGGAATACAACGAAGCTGTCCCGCCACCCTTTATTCAGAATCTATTGCTTGACTACCGTGGTATAACCAAAATGAAATAAGCCTAAGAGCGAGCCTCTGCCATGCCGATCTTAGCATACGTTTTTTTTAATGCAACAAAGCTGTTTCGCCACCATTTATTCAAAATCTAAACCTTAACTACCGTGGTATAGTTAAAATGAAACCCTAAGAGTCCTCTCCATGCCGACCTGCGAACTTTTATAGTTCAAAATACCTTCATACGGAGCTTTCCCGGAACAAACTACAGGACGTAAATCACGCAGAATGCAAGTCGGACCACGTTACCTAGTCACCAATTTTCGCTGCAATTGTTTGAACAGAAAAGTCTGAGAAAGAATGATGGTATTTCAACAAAAGATCTCTTTCATAACAGTTATACTCATCGTCAGCTAAGGTTTGACAGGCTGATGAACCAAATAGGATTTATATTATACGTGCATCCGACTATCTTGAAGGAACAAATGGGAATTAAACGTTGATTTTGAATTCATTAAAATACTTTCTCTACATAGCCAATGTATCTCTCAGGGGTTTATGTTAGAGAGGGAACTAGTTGTAAGAACTAACCCTTCTTTTATTTACCAACGTATTTGCGTTAAATTCGTTGAAAAGAGCAGGCGATGGACGGCATTATCCATATTTTATCACACAATAACAATAAAACTTAGTTGTAGCAATAAAAGCTATCAATCTATCGCTACAATAATGTTAATATTCCATACTCCAAGCAGATTACAATAATCTGCGCTGTTTCTGAGTATCATCGGAAAATGCGTAATACTTTGATACGGTACATATATGTAGTCGAGAATTTATAAGCTTGACACGCTATTTTTAACAGTTATTGGAATATATTTGCATAGTTACTATGAAATGAATTACATTTTCATAATAAACAATTTTTTTGAAGATATTATTTATAGTGTGGTATTGATACATTTTAAACATATCTGGGCAGTTCATGAAGTGACCGGTACAACTAGGTAATAATTCTTTTACACAAAAACCAGACATTTTAATAACAGCCATGTAAAACTGAATGAATTAATCCCTCCCAGCCTAATTTCGGCCAACAGGAGATATTATAGTGCACAAGTGTGTGCGCAATACACAGGTGCATTCTCTGATCCCTCGCTCTCATAGTCCGATGAGACGGCAATCCGAAATAAGTGCAGAGAAATCAGGCGCAGGAACAACGGCTTTACGTGTTTTCTCAGGCTAACTACCTGACTCCGAGCTGCGACTGATTAATTTTTGAGATGTAAAACCCCTTGTAATACTAAGTATTTCATTGCTGAGAGCGGAACTTCTATAGCTTTTGAATAGTAAGTGAGAGAATTGACATATCCAGAAATCCCAACACGCCTTCCCTAATTCCCATTCCTTTTCTTAAATGAAAAATATGAGTTCCAAAAATGGCACCCACTGAGGTACACGCCAACATTGCTGGTTATTGTAATTATATTGCATTATACTAGGAATCCTGCGTAATATTAGAGAAATCCCGTGTCCAACAATGGAATAGTATATAATATAGTCCTAAAATTGTTTTTTTTTTTTTAATTTATTCGTAAATCTTCGTATTCCCACCATTACGTAAATATATAGAACGTATGCTAAAGGCCGCACGCGCGGGGATGGGTCTTAAACACCACAGAATCTAAAGATAAGCGATGCTGAGGTAGCAAGCCTGCCACGTACACGATTATATTGCCAGAATTAAAAAGGATTTATTCGATTGGCCGACAACCGCGGTATGTAGATAATATAATGATGTGTCATCAGCAATAAACTTAATATAGATATAATTGTGCACAGCTGATTATTTCGGGCAGAAAATATGTAAAACAGTAAAAAATATTTTTTAAGGAGAATACATAATAGTAAAGTAACATAATATTGTGCTAAGAATTGAAACCTCTATTCAGCTCCTTTCTGTATGACCGCAACATGCTTGTAGTTTCACTAGGTGTTGCTCCCCGCTTGGCTGCCGTGAAATGTCTTTCCCGCTACATAAGTCTCTAAAACAATGTATGTACTACATTCTATATTCAAAATTGTATATAAATCCAAACATTTTCATGAATTTTCGCATTTATATTAGTGACTAGCTGACCCGACAGACGTTGTTCCGTCTTAACTATGAATTTGCAGCGCGCATTCTGTCAATCGCTGAAATTAACTTTTCTTAAATTTTCTAACGTTCCGCTCAACTTCCTTAATTTTTTCTTTCATAAAATCCTTCTCGTGACAATAACAAACACAATAAAAAAAATATAGTGAAATCGGTCCAACCGTTCACGCGTGATGGCGTGACCAAGGGAAATAGGGATTCATTTTATATATATAGATATAAGATGAGGTACGCGGCGATATATAGATAGTATTTGTTTAATAATTCAAAATTCCAATATTCAAGCATTTATAAATATAAAATGCTATTAATTTTGCTGGTGGTGGGATATATTTTATATCTGCCCAGATAACGACCACCGTACACAAATAAAAACCCGCCATAGTAGCCCATATAAGTGTCGTCTTCCGTGTTCCAACAGGCCGGCATAATTGTGTCGACTGTCGAGGGGTAATCATCTCTCGTCAGTCGACCTTCATTAGACCCCACTCCACTTACCATCAGGTGCTGCAGGGACTCTGCCGTGCCGTATAATAAAAAAAATACCCCTTTTCCACAGAAAGAGGGTAGAAATAAAACTGCGCCTCTTACGTTTTGCTTGTCCGTCCCATAAAGCATCGGTCATTTCCAGTCATGAGCAAGCCGTAATAAAGCCTTGTCAAAAATAACATAAGGGTCCGTTCAAGTATTACGTAACGCAATTTATGAAGATTTTTGAGCCAAGATGTAACGCACCGTAACGTTTTCAGGTGCATCCCCGCCCCACCTTCCAAGTTACGTAACTCTAAATTTACATTTTTTTTCTAATATCCACAACTATTTTACACGAATTACCGGAAAGTTGCTAAAATACCTTTGTTATTTTTTTAAATTAAAAAAAAAGTTACATAACGCTTTGTACAAGGAGGCTCCCGCATCTGTAACGCATCGTAACGTTTTAAAAGACTCCCCTACCCCCCAAATTGCGTTACGTAATACTTGAACGGCCCCTAATGTAAGTATAGATAATAATTCCAACCATGAAGTCGCACCTGGAACTTGCCGAGTTTTATTTGTTTACCCGAAACCAAGATGGCGATCGCTCTTATAAAATTTTATGACATTGACATTAGGTCTAAAGATAATTATTACAACAAACAATTGTTCTTCCTCGTTATTAAAACAAATTATACGCCATTTTATCAGACTATATAATTATTTTATTACAATGTATTAGCGTTTTTTAAATCAGTTCACAAACATCCACGTGGCAGAATACGTGGCGTGCGCGGGGCCGGACTTGGAAATGCGACGTGCGAGTCGCGACCCCACTAGAGAACTGTTGTGATACTTATTATTTTTTTAATGCTTTGAATGATGAGACGATCTTGCCGTTCGCCTGATGGTAAGCGATACGACCGCCCATAAACAGTAAAAAGACCATCCAACACCTTGAATTGCAAAGTATTGTAGTTACGCTGGCTACAATGTTTTTCAAACCGGAATACAACAGTGACTACACACTGTTGCTTGGCGGCAGATATAGACATTACGGTAATATGTATCCAGGCGGATTCTCACATATCAGAGACCTACCACCAGTAGGATAAATGCAACGATGAAAATCCGATATTTTTGATTGTATAATAGCTTATACAATCAAAAATATCGGATTTTGATGATGAATACTAGCGTATTCAAGCAAAACTGCCATCTGATGTGAAATATCTCTACCACCTTCTAATACCAATAATACCAGGAGACTCAAAGATACCCTGCTATCGTTAAAGGCAATACTTACCATGCCGTTAGAGACATTGTCTGACTGCAGTATTGAATTACAGGATATACTATTTAGCGAGTTGCATTAATTATTAGCGGCTATCGCCTAGTTGGGTGTGGAACGGACTGCCGAGGCGAATGTCCGCAGGTTCAAATCCCAAGGGCACACATCTCTGACTTTTCTAAAAAATCATGTGTGTATTCTTTGTGAATTTATCGTTCGCTTTAACGGTGAAGGAAAACATCGTGAGGAAACCTGCACATCTGAGAAGTTCTCTATAGGAATTTCGAAGGTGTGTGAAGTCTACCAATCCGCACTAGGCCAGCGTGGTGGACTAAGGCCTAATCCCTCTCAGTAGTAGAGGAGGCCCGTGCTCAGCAGTGGGCAAGTATATAATACAGGGCTGATATTATTATTATTATATATTAATTATTAAGTATAAGTAAGTAATTCAATTCGTGCTGTTATTCACATTTCCGAAATATGTATTTTCGATACAAATGTATAGTTTTTGTGAATTGCCCCCCACCAGGGCTGGCTCTGGGCGTAAGTGGTATTCGCTGGTATTTAGTGTTATGTGGTTGCTATTTGAACTGTTTAATAAAATGTATTATCTTTTTACTTTTGTCAATACAACTTTGAGGCTATAATATAAATACACTAATGCGCTATTTTATTGTTTTATGTGGGTTTTATATAAATAACAAGCTTGTGGTTTACAATAAAAATTCAAAGTGTATGATGACCGTTTGTGTAAAGCCCTATAGTAGGTATATTATTCAGAGATAAAGGTTTGTTTATTTGTTTATAAGTTTTGTTGAAATATTGTGGAAATATATTTATACTTTAGCAAATATGACTTAGTTAACTTTACATTTTAATTTTTATGCATAGGGCATTTCTTTTATTGCTTTAAATGATGAGACGAGCTTGCCGTTCGCCTGATAGTAAGCGATACGACTGCCCATGAACATTAGAAACACCATCCAACACCTTGAATTACAAAGTATTGTTTGGTATTCCACTGCGCTCGCCATCCTGAGACATGAGGTGTTAAGTATTATTATGTCCTGTAGTTACACTGGCTACATTGTCCTTCAAACCGAACACAAGAGTGACTTCACACTATTGCTCGGAGACAGAAATAGACATTGCGGTGGTACTTAACCAGGCGGGCTCTTACATATGGGAGACCTACCACCAGTTAGTTGGTAAATTGATATATTAGAATAGAATGCATTTTACAGTGAGTATCCTATCTTAATGTCATCTATTATTAATAGTTACGCAATAGTTGATCAAATATGTTTAACAATAAGGCAGTTAAGGTCAACACTAACATATTTCAGCGCATATTTATTTAAACTAACACACACTGTCAATTTGAACCTGTGGTATTTATTTAAGGTTATAGCTTAAGGTCCATTTTTCATACATTTTGTTTCACCTTTAATCTGGGTAACTGGTAATTTCGTCGTATTAAATTTTAAAGGCCGAAATATCCATGCATATTAATTATTTTTACGTTTTTCTTTCAACTGCGAAAACTAATCACTAACTAGACGTGAATTTAATTTCTTTACTTGCCAATACTTGTTTAGTTACCCAGATTAAAGGTGAAACAAAATGTATGAAAATGGACCTTGAGGTATCGCCTTAATCAGAAAATACGCGTTCTCGATGAAATGGCTTTTCCTTGTATACTACTTAATAATTAAATAAAATATGACACAAAACATTTCTTTTAAGTTATAAAAACTATTTTGTGCTATATTTTCTCAACATTAATATTGATGGTAGGTTTCTTGTACACTTGTACGCGAGAATCCGTCCTCGGTAGTTACCACAGCCATATTTATTTTTGCAACCATGCAGCAGTGTATGCACTGTTGTGTTCCGGTTCAAGGACTTTATAGCCAGTGTAATTACTGGCCATTATGAGACATAACACCTTATCTCAGGGTAACAAATGCGATGGAGTGCCAGTATACAAAGTACAAGTAAACAGTATTTTTTATACCCAGTGTAATTACTGGCCATTATGAGACATAACACCTTATCTCAGGGTAACAAATGCGATGGAGTGCCAGTATACAAAGTACAAGTAAACAGTATTTTTTTATACCCAGTGTAATTACTGGCCATTATGAGACATAACACCTTATCTCAGGGTAACAAATGCGATGGAGTGCCAGTATACAAAGTACAAGTAAACAGTATTTTTTTATACCCAGTGTAATTACTGGCCATTATGAGACATAACACCTTATCTCAGGGTAACAAATGCGATGGAGTGCCAGTATACAAAGTACAAGTAAACAGTATTTTTTTAGGTCTTGCTACTGTTTATACGAACTGGTTACCATCGAGAAGCGGTAAGCCCGTCTCATTATTTAAATACAATAAAAAACGCGGTTTGATTGCAACGCCCCAAGCTTGATATTAAATAAAATCTCTTGCAATTAAACCGGTTATCTGAATTCATATTACATACAAGCCCTTGTCCGATTAGAATGTGTTGATAATATTAATACCTAAACATGTTTATTATCAATGTGTATTTTTTTATCTTCGGTTTATTGTTTTTATTGTGTTGAGTATCTATTATATGAAACTATAAGTACCTATGTATTTTAAATTCTGCAAAAAATTAACATTTGATCAACCCAATTTCCTGAATGGTAGTTTTTCTCTACTTTTTTCCGTGTCATATTTTTGTTCTATACTCGTACATGCAGTCTTCTCAAACAGAGGTGTTTAATAAAAGTTGTGATTTTTGGTCTCACTTTCGTCGTCACTCTTAGATTCAGGGCGATAATACTTTGATGCTCTTTCGGAGAATGTCCTCGTGTTAGATTGTTCTATATTGGATAGTGGAGCTATTGGCTCGTCTGATCATAAGCGGTTACCACCATCCTTTAACTTTAGCAAGACAAAGTACGCAGCAAATCTGTTGTCTACCGATATATTAGTACTATTTAAAGGATGTTTCAAAGAGTTTAAAGAAGAAAAGTCTTGTTTAATAAAGAGTTTTAAAAATAGATTTTAGAAGGGGCCAATTAACTGACTTGTCCTTTAAACGAGGTTTACAAAGAGTGCTCACCTCCAGGTAAGCAACGGCTTGGCTGTACCTCTGGCATTGCTTTAGTCCAAAGATGGCGGATAACGCTAACCATCGGACCACTTGCACATTTGTCTACAATAAAAATAACAGTTCATCAGGCGGACTGCCCGCTCGCTGGCTTACTAAGGCAATAAAAAAATACATTAGTCTGGCAAACTAATTGCCCATTGGCTGCACCCCTTTTGATCATATCTACCGTCGTTAAGACAATTTTATTTTCACTTGTGACGTTCCGAGTCCTGACCTCCAGTGTTTATCTATTCTGTAATGTGGGAGTAAAGATTATCGATATACATTCAGGGTTATCAATTCCTTCGTTTCGTGATAGATGGAAGGGTAGGAATGTTATTATTTTTAATCTGTTGCCAATTATGAAATTTAATAATGGAAGGTATATTTTTTATACTTTTACATTCGTTCTAAAGCCTTCTGGCGTGACATTTACATTGCCGCGGGAAATTAGGTGCCCACGCTTAATTTTAACAATTAGCAATTTTTTTTATTTTTTTTTATTTTGCCAAAAGGTCAAATAATTTAAAATTCATTAAAGATCCACCTTCTTTTTCTGTATTTATTAAAATTATCAGAAATTAATTCGCTTTGGATATGAAAATAATTTTAATGCTCAATGCAATGCTCATCAAAGTTCAATGATTTCTCTGTACGACAGTAGACTGATATTAAGAATTGAAATATAGACACACGATGGTAAATAATAATTCCCTTTGAATGCACAGTTATCATAGATCTTGCTATTGGGCAACACAGGAAAGAAGTCACGCAATAACAGTTAATATTTGCTTTAGCGTTTCCAACATGGCTATTACGTAAGCAAAGCTGTATCAATTAACGATAGCGACTAGCAACGCTAATTATTTGTCGACGATCGCAAATATTATATCAATAGTAGTTAATACCGTCGTAAATCATGTAGATAGTGTTATCAAACGTTACAATATGTGGAGATGTGACAAATGTGCGACCCACGGCACATTCAGACTTTCCTAGGTCGGCAGTGTCTTTGATGATCGGTGGGTTGTTTGTGACTCAAATTTATTAAAATTGGACGTCTTGATGTAGTTCATCGTCGCTCTCATCATCATCTTTAATGATCAGTAGATCCATGGGCGCCGCCAAGATTTGTTTTAAGGAGGTGCATCTGCGCCTACGCACCATACTACATATTATTAAGTTTTGTTTCCCAAATTCAAATTTCGTAGGTTTTTGAAAAAGCTTTATCATAAAAAAAAGTCGGTGGTCGATATTTATTCCGTGACATATTTTTTTGTAATTTACTTCTGGGCAGGGGGTTGCACGTGCACTTGCACCCCTCTCCCGGTGCCCATGGGGGGATCATTTCTTTTATATCTGTCTGGTATTTATGGTAATGGTTGTGGACACTTGGATGCTTGGGATCATTTCAGCATTCCTAAGGTTTTGGATATTTAGTTTACGCTTTTCCCCATGTATGTATGGCGTCAAAGGAACCTGGAATCAAATAGGCCGGCATAATTGTATCGACTGGCGATGGGTAATCATATCTCATCAATCAACACTATCTGGAACCTACTCTACTTACCATCAGGTACAGGTCACTCCTCAACCCGTATAAAAGAAATGCCATCTCAGAAGATCAGGGTCTGCAATTCCCTATTTCGAGATATCGGGAAATCGATGTAGCTCGTCATTATTGTCAGTTTGTCAGTCTGTTTGTACCAATTCTAACATAAAGTAGGTGTAATCTCTGGATATTTCAGTGAACGTGTAGGAAAAAATATAATTACACTATTGTATAAGAAACTAATCGACAAGATGGTACAGTAGCCATGATATTCAATGTGAGAAAAAAAGTGCTTTATGCTCTTGTAATAAAGTTTATAACATATTAATGCCTTATACTTCATTGACGTACTGGTGGTAGGTCCCTCATATATGAGAGTCCGCCTGGGTAACTACCACCGCAATGTCTATGTCTGCCGCCAAGCAGTAGTGTAGTTACTGTTGCGTTCCTGTTTCAAGAACATTGAAGCCAGTGTAACTGAGGCAATTCTTGTGCGCTCGGTCGCCACACCGAATGCACGGTGGGATATTTGTCGCGACCCTAGGCACACAGTAAAAGTGTGTATACCTCATGGTTGCCAAATTCACACTGACGTCTATAAGGTCTCGCGAACATCTTCCTCCCTTCTCCCCTCCGCTCATCCTAATATAGTTCCTTCTCCTTCCCACACACTTCCTTCCCAGCTATCCCCTCCCTATTCTAGGGACTGCCGTGGTTGCTAAGCCGAGGGATCGCCTGTACACCGTTTGTAGGGTGACCCTGGTAATAACAACGGTATAAATATAACGTGCACTAAATAGCTGACAGTGTGGTCACCATTGTCCATTAAAATAGTCACGTATGAAAAAAATTACAATAATTATAGTACTGGCATGAATCTGCGCGCTCAGATGAAGTTCAATGTCGAACGCTACAGGAAATAAACGGTTATCTTCATCGTGGCGTGCTATTTTAGAACTGTTATATGAGCATCCGCGGAAAGGTGGAATAACCTCAAAGCAGATCCAGATCTACTTGAAGGGTCATAGCTTTTACTTGGGTCATCATTGGCCTGTATATTTAGATTTAAACAGCGTCAACTGTTTGAGATTGTTCTTTCTTTGATGGCTGTAGAGACAATACGAGGGCGAATTGGGCCACTCGACGGGCCGACATTATTATTATCCAGGATCACACTGGCATCACCGCTAAGAACACTTATTTTGCCATACCCTTATAACTAAGACGCAGTTGATGGCGCTGCATAAGCCGATTTAAACCCTTCAGAATATCCAACGAATATATTGCCTTACAATAAAAAAAAATAACGTGATGTTTATCCAGATAGACTCTATAGAGTTCCGCCTCCTTATTAAGACGCTACAAGTCAGAAATCCGTTATTGGACAGGATAATTGATTAATGACTGGAAGTATTTCCTCATACGCGAGCTCTAAGAGTGTCTATCTTCACATTGATATGATCGGTAATCCTAACAAGAACATTTCTTCCTATTATTTTCTTTGCAGAAAAAGCAAAGTATCTTGTACAGCCAACGTGATTAACATATTTTAAAATATAATAGCTTAATGAATATAAACCAAATTGTCTCTCTACAAGACAAATATGCTTCAGTAAACCGTCCAATTGTGGAACGGTAGTTGAACCTGACCCGATGTTATTGTTACTTTGCCGCTGATTCTATTAAATAATGATGTTGGACGAGAGCATATCCCTTAATTTAGACACAATGCAGGCCCAGCTTTAGAATGTAACGCAGATTTAGTAATGACAAATACGAAACAGAGTTGGTAATTTAACGTTTTTCTATGTACTACATGAACCGATCCTTAGTTTTTTTTATATTTCTCTACTTGTAAAAACTTGTAAATGGCCTTCATATTATTATTTTTTAATATTGTTGTAAACTGTAAGTTTTTCAAATAAATAAAAAAAAAATTCAAATACTATAATTGCTAACATTTATTTTTTATACTGCAAACGAACAATTAATTCTTAGTTTGTTATACTTTCATAATAGCAAGACTGTCCCACCAATCTTCTAATAATTGATTTTCGGAAGGAAATAACTATATCCAGTCTTTCCATGTGATCTAAGTTCGGATGAGTCACATTCGCGATATGGTCCTACACGTGCATCATGCCAGGCCGTCCCCATCTTTCTATCTAGGTTGAACACGTATTACTATACCCATAGAGTAGCTGGACCTCACTTGCCATTGCGTGCTAGTTTCGATCTTGGCTTACAGGAGTTGCAGGTTACAGTAAAATAAGCCGGTATATTTTCTGCGAACTTCGAAAATCTCGCTGATCGACATAATATTCCTGATATAGTATTTACCGCCAAGGTCGAACAAAACACTTCTGACAGAAATTAATTCAAAAACACATATAAATGACAATCGGTTTTGCATGATTTTCATGTCCTATAAAGACGTAATATTGACAGAGCTAAGGGTAAGCAAAGTATGCAGTTGCAACAGTAAACAAACAATATCAAGACGTACGACACCGCGCCCACTCACATCGCGCATTGAACTAACAAGCGCAAACCTACAAATTACTGCAAATACTGCAGCTTGGGTGTAGTTAGTAATGCCAGGTCTTATTTCATCGTTACGACATTTTCTATCGAAGTAACCTACCTTAGAATAAAATTTTCTGTCAATCAATATAGTAGATACTAGTGACGAAGAATGAAATTTTCCGAAAGAGAACCCAACATAACATATAAGGACTAGTATGCATGGATGCAGTTTGTAAATCGTTCTGATTTTAGATTCTACATAAAGAGAAGCCGGCAGTAATCAGTTTATATGGACCCTTCAGCAATTGTAGATACATTAGTAAGATAATGATTTACCAATTAGCACAGTAAAAGGCTTTACGAAATATCTCACGGATAGGTTATCTACATTCATGTAGATGACACGTATTGCCTCTACATGTGGAAATGTTCTGGGTTATATTCCCACGTCGAGTTACACTTTATGTAGTTTCTTCTAACTACATATATTCTCATAATTGCCCAGGGAAACTGACGTAAAACAGGCAGTTGGTCTAAATTAAATCGTTTTAGAAACAAACATGAAAACTGAGTTACACTAGGCAGAGTAAAAAACAGTCGATGAGACGCCCGAAATCTGACTAATGTTATAATGAGAAAACAATTGATTTTTTTAATAAAGAAACTCAAAAGTTAAACCCATTTAGATTTTTTTTTAAATTAATAGGAAGTTATATTATGTTTGATTGATATCGATGGATGCGCAACGAGTAAGGCTATATATAATTGATTTGATTTTAGCGAACATCGGCATAGTGTGCACGGGTTTCTGCATGGGATGGACCTCGCCAATCAATCCGAAACTGACGGATGCCAACAGCACGATCGTGGGCGCGCCCGTCTCCAGCGATGAGACTGCCTGGATCGGCTCCCTGCTCACTGTCGGTGCTATATTTGGTAAGCTATATATATTTTTTTATTACTGACGAGGGCAGACCAGCTAACAGTCTACCTGGTGGTAAGTTGTTGTCTATAGACGTCGGCAGTGCCAGGGGCACAGCCAACGCTGCCTACCGTGAAAAACTTTTTTAAACCTCGTTTCATGAAGAACAATTTATAACGCGGAAACACCGTGGGAGAAAGTTGTCCAACTGCTGGAAACGGCCCTCGCCCACTACTGAGTATAATTAAGCCTTAGTTCACCACGCTGGCCTAATACAGATTATCAGTCAAAATTACTTGAAACCGAAATACCATATACGCAGTTGCATTTTCATTCTACTGGTATCCAGGACCGTTCATTGGCGGTTTTGCTGCGTCGAAGATCGGAAGGAAATGGGGCGTGCTCAGTTCAGCCATACCCCTGATCATCGGGTTCATCCTGATGCTGACTGCAAGCAGTGTAGGCATGATTTACGCGGGCAGAATCTTCTGGGGTCTCGCTGTCGGAATACTCTTTACCGTTGGGCCAATGTACTGCGCTGAAATAGCCACGGTGAGTGATTTATTATTAATTATTATTCGTTGATGACTGTACCTTAGGCCGTGGCTAAATGCCTTTATACGAATCGTTAACGCTAACATTATGTATGAGAATGACGTAGCGATAGGCTTATCGATATGTTGTACCGTAATTTCCTTTCTGTTTTATTAGAGCGTTAGCAGTGGCGAAGCGTCCATACAAGCCGATTCCCACCGGCTTCCCTTTTAGGTTTTCGGTGATACTAAACAATATATTTAATAGGCAAATATAAATTTACAACATATCAGACAATGGACAATAATTATAATAGCTTAACTTAATAATTATAATTGATAACTTAATAATGACATCTATCGGCCATTAGCCCGTTGTTTGTTAATTTAATCGATATCAATTACTTATTTTAAATGACGTTAGATGGCGTACCTTGTATTTAGTTCCCCAGAAATTCCGTTACCTAAGTGAAATTGTGACGCCACAGGCAAAGGTAACCCGCTGTCAAGCGGCTTAATGTCGTAGTATGTTTTTAATATAGATGGCAGCACTTTCTATGACTTTCTATGCCAGTGTTTGTCGAAATCGCGCGGGAGATATGGGCAAAGGTAACCCGAGCTAGTTCGGCTTCACGTTAACCGACTTTGTATAGTTGTCGCTTTTACGTCCTTCAAACGTCATAATTTATTATGCTACCAAGTGCGGTGTTTGTAAATTGTCATATTCATTTTATTTTTGATAGTTATGTGATATTTAGTTACCAGCGCTTTGTTTATTTAGAAACTACAAATAAAAGTGTATTATAATGGAAATAACTACCTGTGATCAGTTTAATGTCTACCTTTACGTAAGTATATTATTAGTCGGTGATTTCACATATTAGTATTTAGATGGTAAAATATTTGATGAAGATCTGAAAGTTTTTGATTTTAGACACAAAATGTTTGTTAGAAGGAAATAAATATGATATTATACTGAATTAAAAGTAGCACCATGATACAATCAAAAGTTAACGAATAACCTTTCTTGATTATAATTTAAATTGATAATTATATAAGTTTATCATGTAGGTAGACTTAAACTGTTGGTCTGTTTGGCGATCGTGATACCTATTTCTATTACATTTATAGTTTTAATTTGAAAATAAACAGATACTTTTAGTGTAGTGTGGTTATAATTTTAATACTTACTTTTGTTGCTGTTATAACTAATTAATAGGTAAGTACTTATATTTTGATTAATGGATCGAGAATTATCTTCGTTTATTGTTCGATTTTATGAATGTTTCAATTATTTACGCATAATAGGTAATTTAGTATGTATGTCAACGTTTGTTGATTTCGAATCAAGACTAATCCGTTGTCTTAGTTTTTGTTTGCCGATAAATTGCCCCGATATCTTAACTGACGCCAATTTTTTTTACACCGGGTTACCTTTTGAAAAATTTCACCCTTCGCCACTGAGCGTTAGATTGTAGAAAAGCATCTCGGCTACGGCCACTATGTGTCATTTATCATTCAGGTCCTATGTCCCTTAGATGGGGCAGAGGACATCTACAGTGATTATCCATCCCGCGCGGTCTTAAGCTGCCTGATTGATTTCGCTCGAAATCCTTTGTGTACTACTATTAAAATCTTTGTATCATTTACTAGCTGACCCGACAGATGTTGTCCCGTCTAAACTATGAATTTTCAGCGCGCGTTCTGTCAATCGCAGACAGATATTTCAAACAATTGACAGATATATAAAATTAATATTTTCGTTAAGTTTTCTTAATTTTTCTAATTTTCCGCGCAATTTTTTAAATTTTTTCTTTCATAAGATCCTTACAATAACAAACACAACAAAAAAAATAGTGAAATCGGTCCAGCCGCTCACGCGTAATGGCGTGACCGAGGGAAATAAGGATTCATTTATATATTATTCATAGATATATAGATATTAATTAGTGGTTAAAGCTTAAATATGTATAGGACGACAGCCGCGGCGCTCTAGGTTCCTTCTTGCAACTGTTCGTGACCTTCGGGTTCATCATCGTGTACGGCGCCGGTCCCTCTGTCAGTTATGCTGCAGTGCAGTACATCGGTATAGCGTGTGTCGTCGCCTTCGTCGTGGTGTTCTTCTTCATGCCGGAGACTCCAATTTACTACTTGACTAAAGGTATATTATAACAACTAAACTATTCATATATTTTTATAGTGATTTCTTATATTTACTTGTGTTAGACATTGAAATAAAACTATTTGGATTTTATAGATTTTTGGTATTATAATTTTATCCCGATGTTTCGGAGTCTCGAGGGGGACTGACCTCCGTGACCATGAAGGCTGCAAAGTCTTCGAAACGTCGGGAGAAAATTATAAATCCGTGATAAAATCCGAAAAATAGTTTTAATTAATTAAATTTTAGTAAATTTTCTTCTAAAACTTTTCAAATAAACCAAACAATATCGTTCTTTTTATGGCGACATCTTAATATTATTATTATAAAAAAATATTGTTATTTGATACCCATTTCAACAACACAAAGTATAGTAAACAACAGTAAAATTGAAATGTCACATTTTGGTTCGGCTTTTTTTATACAAATGGATAACGCCAACAAGCCACATTTGCCTTTACTTATCTTTTAAGATGACAATGAATCGGCGGCCGAATGCCTGATGAAGATCCGTGGCAAGTCGCGCTCAGGAGTTCAAGGCGAATTGGACCTCATGGCAGCAGACATAAGGGCTGCTATGGAGAAAACTGCTACGGTACAAATGGACTTTTATTTATTTGCACTTTATACCTAATATGTAAAGGAGGATTTACTGCAATCTCTACTAACCAGCCAGTTATGGGTGCAGAAGATGATATCAAGTGGAGTAATATATAAGGTCTAAAGACCATCCATATGCAAGACAAATATCGATGGATAGAGTAACCATGCACGCAAGATGTTTAGTAGATAGGAACTGCACATCGAAGGGCCCGATCCTATCTGAAGTCAGTCAAGAGAGGTCAACTGGGATGTGCCCTTTCCTGAAATTTATATTCCCGCCTTGCTGCCTATGATTAATCTCTAAATAGAACCGACTAGCTTTTGCTCGTGGCTCCGCCCGCGTGTAGGAGTTTTCCGGGATATTTTTTTTTCCGACTTACTTGATATGTATCGTTATATTACGACCAAATTACACAAAATCACTATAAATTGTAGCCTATGTGTTATTCTGATATATAACCGATATTATAGTAAAGTTTTATCCAAATCCGTTCTGTAGTTTTTTCGTGAAAGAAGAACAAACATACATACATACATGCATACATACATCCTCACAAACTTTAGCATTTATAATATTAGTAGGATGTACGATAGATGAAAAAACGATGTAAACTATGCCTGTATATTACAGTTCGCGGATCTGTTCCGAGGCGGGAATTTCAAGGCGTTCTACATTTCCTGCGTGTTGGTGACCGCGCAGCAGTTCTCGGGTATCAACGCCGTGCTCTTCTACATGACTGATATCTTCAGTGCTACCGGGTCTGCGCTGGAACCGGCGACAGCTACCATCATCATTGGTGCTGTTCAGGTACTTGGAGTTTCATGAATTCAAATGTATTTGAGCCAACCTTTACTAGGCGTGTTAGACTAAGACCTAAACTATCGGTAGTAGAGGAGGTCCGAGCCCAGCAGTGGGACAATAGAATACTGGTATGAATCAAATTCCCTCGCATTCTTATCCCATTCGCTTTCCTACTTCTGTTCTGACACGTAAGTACTAATAACTCTACTTTCATTGTACGAATAAATGGAGGGCAATGATTAAATGCTAAATTGTGACTTGTAATATGCATACAGATTGATTTTTGGGTAAGTTTCCTTCTCTGAATAATACTCGAATTACCGTCGTGTCTACAAGATTATAAACTTGAGCCTCCGTATTCCAGATGTAACTCTTATTCATTAAAGTAAGATACTCGATCAATGATTAATATAATCACCTCTCTAACCTTCTATTCTTTTCCTACTATAAAAGTACCAAGTCCTACGTTATTACTTCTCGAAAGGATATTCTGAATCTGAATCGTATCCATGAAGACTTAAAACCCTGTTTGGTAATCTGTTAATAATGTTACTATTAAATAGTGACTAATAAGTTAACCTGTGTTACAGATTGGAGCGTCAGCCATCACTCCCCTGGTGGCAGACAGGTTAGGCAGGAGGCTGCTGCTTCTCATCTCTAGTTGCGGTACTGCAGTCGGATTGGTAAGTACTCCAATTTTTATTACAACTGAATGACAAGACGAACTGCTGATGAAGCAATAGCCCACAAACAGTTGTACACACACACAACATCACGCATTTTATCTCCGAACGGGTATGCAGAGGCGCAACCATGGCACCCACTTTTCGCCAAGTGTGTTCCGTCCCATGATGTGATAGGGGGCGAGCCTATCGCCATATCGGGCACAAATTCCAGACTCCGGGCTGATACTGAGCAGAAAAACCCAAATATCACTTTGCCCTACCCGGGATTCGAACCCAGGACCTCAGAGCGCTGCTGTATCGCGCATGCAGTACAACTACGTCACCGGGGCAGTCCACAAACAGTAGTACGTCATACAGAACTTTGAATTAGAAAGTAATTTGTGCCACTCCATTGGCTCGTCACCCTGAGACAAGAAGTTAAGTCTCATAATGAACAGTAATTACGCCATAATGTCTTTCACGGAACACTCTTGGCAGCAGAAAGAGTCCGAAGACGAAACCAGAGAGAGACCACCAGTTAATCTCTACATCGCTGCAATGTCATCACTTTGCCATACATTTCTTTCATATTTCCAGGGCTTGCTCGGGATGTTCTTCATGTTACAAGACAGAAAGAACCCTGCGGCGGAGTCGCTGGGCTTCCTGCCGGTACTGGCGCTGGTGCTGTTCATCGTGACGTACTGCTGGGGTCTCGGCCCGCTGCCCTGGGCCGTGATGGGCGAACTGTTCCCAATTGAAGTCAAGGCCTTGGCGTCACCGATCGCTACCGCTTTCTGCTGGGTTCTTTCCTTCCTGGTTACAAGGTAGACAATGTCCTTTATGAATTTGTTAGGCAATACCGTTTATTACTATTATAACGGTACTTCCTAGAAATATACAGTATCTCGCAAGACCAAAGCGATAATTTTCTATGGAAGTATTTACTTTCGAGGTCGAAACAGGGAATAACTTTATAATTTACTATTTACTTTTGCCTTGAACTGGGTCCGAGTTAAAGATCTACCGGAGCCTTCTCTCCTTCTGCTACGAAGTTTATAAGATTTAAGCCTTCAACATCTACCTTGATTATCTTTCATGGCGGCCGGTAGCACCGAGATATGAAAAACGGCCTTTTTTATCCAAGTAGCAAGGGGCGGCCTAAGGCTTTTTATGTATACAGCCAGGGGAAAGTGACCTACAAATTGGACTCCATTCCACTTACCATCAAGTGCAGTGGGGCCAATAGAATATCGACTGACGAGAGGTGATAACCCCTCGACAGTCGAAACAGTTATGCCGGCCTGCTGGAACCGGATATACACAGGCTGCTCCCGGAATGCGACGCACTTACGTGGGCCACTATGGCGGGTTTTAACTGGTGTACGGCGGTGGCTATCCGGGCGGTTATGAAATATATGGTACCCCAGCAATTACTTTCAAAAATCACCAGCAATTTCGTCCCTTTTATCAGGACAATCAACATTAAGTATATGATTTCAGGTTCTTCTCGACCGTCGCACTCGCCATAGGTCAGGGCGAGACGTTCCTCCTGTTCGGCGCGTGCTGCGTCGGTTCATTCTTCTTCACGCTGTTCGTGGTGCCGGAGACGAAGGGCAAGAGCTTCCAGGAGATCCAGGATATGCTGGCCGGGAAGTAAGTAACCGTTGTTTGACAATTTATACATTACGTCACCACACACACATTACGTCATGGTATGCAGAGGCCCAAGGCATTTTTCGCCAAGTGTCCGTCCCATGATGTGATAGGAGGCGAGTCTATCGCCATACCGGACATAAATTCCAGACTCTGGGTTGATACTGAGCAGAAAACCCAAATATCACTGCTCGACCTGGAATTCATACCCAGGACCTCAAAGCGCCGTACCGCGCGTGCAGTAACTACGCCACCGAGGCAGTCCACAGTCAGTCGAGTTATAAGTTTACAGACGACTTACTTATTGTATCAAGCGATATCTCGGGACTTATCTGAAGATATTGAATTTATTTAGGCCGATAGACCAAACAGTAGAACGGACTCTTACAAGGGTATCACCTATTTAATCTTCATTATTTTTTTGTTCCAGATCGTCGAAGATGGAGAAAGCTTAGTTTATAAATAACGGCGAATTTATATATTTTTTTATAAATATAGTTTAGTATTATCAGCCCAGAAGGCCAAGCCTGGGGTTCATAGTTTAAGGACGTTACAGGATCGGATACATCAAATCATGTAATTTCATGAGAAGTGATCAAACTAACCTTATACTTAACTCATGGATAATATTTTTGACGAGCAATTATCTACCGCTGGGGCTGGATTTTTATGAATAAAATGCGCTAAATGATACTAAGGGGGTAAATATATATTGAGATTATCGCTGACATAAGTACTTACTAAATAATAATGAAGCTTGTTTGGTGAATAACAAATTTTGTTTGTTATTCACCCGTTTCATCCTGTTCACTCGTTTCATTCTTTTCACTCTTGGGCCCTGTTCACCTCCTTTACTGTACATGTGGTTACAAAATGATGTATCCGAATCAAAAAATTACCAAAGTACAAAGAGCCAGCGTAGTGCCTCAACTAGCATTGATGTGATAAAAAAAATATTATATATTTTTGTAAATATTTAATGTTATTAATTGTTACCAATAAAGTGTTTTATACCGAGTGTTTTAAATTTTGTTTTATTTGTGTCAAGACGTCAGGAGTATAAACACTTAACTCACAATACATAAAAAAATGCACATCTCTGCATTAGTAAATCAAAAATCACTCTGGCATAACTTAAAACCAGTTCAATTATTTTTATCAAGTTTAACTTCCATTAAAGTTGACTGTAAACATTTCTGAGTTGTGTGAAGTCTGCCCATCTGTCAGCATAGTGGACTAAGGCTGAAGCAATGACTAAATATAAAGAGGACAGGCCTCAAAAGTTAGCTATATGAATAAGTTATATTTATGTTAGGGAAATCGACGCAGAATTGTCAATATATATGTCTATCTCTTTTACTCAAAGCTTATTTGGAACGCAACAAACAAAGACAAAAATAATTGCTTTCTTCGAATATGGCACTATTTCGTTTACTTCAACACGCTGGGACCGCCTTGCGGCCGAAACGCCATTTATCGTAGCCCAGTCAGCAAGTACATGTAGTGTCAGACGGTGTAAACAAATCTTCATAAATATTGAATTTAAAGTAATATAATCATATTCTCAATTGTTTAGTTTGTTTATTAGTGTATTTGTTAAGTTTCGAAAGTGACTCAGTGTTGTGTGAAAGGATGCAAATCGAATTCACGCAAGAAAGACCCCGAAATATCTTTTCATAGGTTAGTAACTGTTTTTACCGAAAATTTGTAAATATCTTTGTATATTTACTTTTTGGATGTGTTTTTATCAATTAAAATTATATGTGGATCTTGTTTGATAAGCTTAGAACCCTTTTAGGCGTGATTTATATCCATTAAAATCATTATGTTTGTTTACACACGAGCTTAGGGATGGGTGGATTTGTTTAGAAATTATTGATATCGATATTTTAACAGACGCCCGTTTATCAGTTACGGATTTTGTCTTAGAAAGAATGTTAGAGCACACATCAATATTGTATTATCCAGAACGACAAACTAAGTGAAATTATAATATTTTTTTAGATTACCAAAAATTTTTAAAACCAAGGCAAAATGAATTGAGAATATTGGGCGACGTGATTGGAATCCTACACCAAATACATAATATATTCGTTCTTTACATTTTGAGAAGAAATGCATAAAACACACGTTTAATTAACACGAGTAAAAGATAACTGTTTTCCAACAATATTCCCGATAAGTAAAATAGTAATGATTATTATACTTCACCTAAGAGTAATATTACTTTAATATATTGTTATGAATAAAATTAGAATTGTTATTGCATAACCAATGGAACATAAAAGAAACAACATAAAGATGAAATGTAAGATATATTTTTACAATTGGCGGTCTTATGTTTCGAGCAACCTTTGCATGCACGGAAATAGATACATAATCATATTGTTGTTATTGCAAATAATTATTATAATTGATTATCTTAACCACCATTTTTACGGTCATTGATTTTAGTTTGCTGAACCATAGTTATGTTTCTCGATCAAAGAGCATAATAATAAAATAAAATAAAACCAACCAAATAATTGCTGGCTACGCTATCTTATTCCATTTATCATGTATTAAATAAATATCTTAATCTGTAACTTAAATTTTTAGCAAGGAATAGTGCAACATACAAATATAGATCAAACACAACTGGATGTTTGTCACAACAGGTACTGCTTTGTTTAACAATTGTTACTTATAAATCAGTTTCAGTTTGTTTGTTTACATTATGGTTTGTTATATTTATATTATGGTAGTTCCTAACCCCTTTCGTATTTGATCTTTTTGGGGCTTGTTTGTCTCTCTTAATTCTTCGATGTCGATACAAAATTTTCGGTACTAGCATATCACTATTGTAAGGGGCGGAGTCGGCACCATTTTATGCATTAAATGTGCCGCATGTCACGTGACCATATTACCCATCCTCTATACTTCTTTTATCATTGGGCTGAAGCCATATTTATTGTAATTCTCTTTGGCCTAACTCTCTCAGAAGTACAGGCCATGGTCAGCAGGACATTATACAATACAGAGAATGATTATTAACTTTCATATGTGGATTCGTAGCCTATCATTGCTATCTTCAGTAAGTATATCCGAATCCTGTTTATAGGTATTACTGATTAATAAAAATAATATGCCTCTTATCCTGAAGTAATTTATCTTTTTATAATATGTTTAATTACAAGATATCTCTAAGTTCAGAGTGCCTGTTGGTAAAGGACTCCTATAATGATTTCCATTGTGCTCGGTCTCAAGCAACCCATCTCCAATTCGTATTTCGTTTAACTGATTACGGTTTAATATAAAAATAAAAAGACGTAAAACATACAAATTCATTAAACATAATATTTATTTACAATTATAACTTACATCAGTCTTTCGAGAAAAGATCTTACGTTACTAACATTACTGCTGGCGGAAAGAAATAAACCATTATTTAGGTATTTATAGTAACAAACAGTCCGAGTGGTCGACCGCACGTCACTATATAATATAATCAGAGTTTTTTTACTCCGCGTTACTAAATTAATGATTGATGAACGCGACATACGTAGGCCAGATTGTCTATGGCGTTCGCTATCCTGACAGGTATATATACCCTAACACCTTTTGACGGCAAATTTATTCAAATTCATTACATATCTCATTCATAGCGTCCAACACATCACAAATACTCGAAGCGTATGCTTTCAAGTCATCATCTCTTTTGATCTTCAAGCTAGCACAATACAATTTCTTGTACATATCCGCCATTTTCTCGTAATCCTTGTTGGATTTAGTTCTGCAGTACTGTATCACGCTCTTTAATATATAGTGTAGTCTGTTCTCATACAATGAGAGCAAATTATACTCGTTTTTCATGCTTTTGTCGTCGCCGTCCTCCGGTTTGGAATCTTTCTGATTGTCCTCTGGCTCTTTGTCTCTCAGTAGTTTCATTACTGAATGGCACTGGCGGAGTAACTGTATGGCGGTTTGTAACGACTTCAGCTTCAAGTTTGGTGATACTGAAATAAGAAAATAATATAATGTCTAATTACAGAATTAGTTATTGGATAATGTTAGTCTTGTCGATTGTGCACAATAAATAATATTCTGCGACAAACATGAAAGTAAATAGGACCGATATCACATTATATTAGAGGTGTGTGTTTGTCTGTGCGTGTGTGTTCACCTGCGGCCTGCGTCTCCAGCACGGCGACGTGTTCGCACTGCACGGTGAGGAACATGGCGGCGTCCTCGAGCAGCGCGAACATGTTGGCGGCCTGCGTGTAGTTGCTGCGCGTCGCGTTCAGCAGCGTACGTCGCTTGGGGCCCTCCTCCTGCGTTATCCTGGCAGACAATATGGAAATATATTAGCCCAGTCTCAAATTTGTACCCCACATGCCGATAGACTCGTCCCGTATCATATCATGGAATGAAACACACCCCAGTGTATTTCGTTCCATGATACAAAAGTGCAACCAGGATACCCACTTTTCCCCACAAAAGTGGGTGTTCTGGTTGCACTTTTGCCTAACTGTTAGAGAATAAAATTGATTTTAATCCATACGGCATACACATTACACATTAATAAAGAATGCAAAACCAATTTAATATTTGATGAATGAACATAAAAATACGAGATAATCTTTTACGTTTATCAGTCTAGCATTTTGTCTAATTGTTAATATCATATAATATAGTTGATACCAAAGGACCTCCTGATTTCTAGACGAAAGTTATCAGACTGACCTGTATTGTGAGTGGTAAAGGGATCCGAGTCGGTGGTATATCATGGCCGCTCGGAACTGGTACAAGTACTGCCTCGGACCCGGACTTAGGAGGCAGTACTTCAGAGCGTGTTTCAACGCATCCGCTACCTCTGTTGCCTCCTGGAAGAAGAAAACGTAAGGCATTGTCTTTAGATTTATGTTTTAAACTTCCACAATTGTTTATCTTTTTTCATAAGACGAACAAATTTGAAGAAAATTTGTATTGTAATTGACGTTCCAATAAAAAAAAAAAAATACATATATACGTGAGTATTTAATAAGACATAAAAATTACCATATTAACCCAAGTTTCATAAAATCAAACATTTCCTCTTTGATTTTTTATACACGACATTAATTTAGGGTTACAAAAACTAATCAGTATGTATAGATTTTCATCGTAATTTGTGATTATTATGGATGAAAATAAACTCACTAGTGAGTTATTCAAAAAGATAAGTGAACTTAATTTTTTGTTTAGTAATTGTATGTGCAAGTACACAATATTATGATGGAATATGAATACACGGATGTATGTGTGTGTGTACCGGCGCGTTGTGTGTGTGCGGCTCGTCCTGCAGCAGCACGGCGCGCGTGTACAGGTGGCACGACAGCTCCCACGCCACCAGCTCCCACACGTGCGCCGCGCCCCCCGAGCCCCCCGCGCCCCCCGGACCCCCCGGACCCCCCGACCCCCTCGCGCCCAGCAGCCGCAGCGCCGCCGAGTACAGCTCTTCCGCCTGCTTGTACAGCCGACGCTTCTCCAAGCTGCACACACCACACGTCAACCATCAATATACATTTTTTATTCTGTAAAGCGTTCACAACAACAAAGACACTTGTGCAAGTCAGATTTTTTACCATGTTTAGAAGCTTGAAGGAGTTGCAGCAAGTTACATGTTTACAGCATTATTAAAATATTGGCGCTGGTGTAAATGCTTTTCGAAGCTCTTGCGCAATATATTGCAGCAAGAAGTTACTAGTCTAAGCTCAGTTTTAGAGCTAATAGGACGTAAGGGGTAACTAGCAACGAAATTTATATCTTTTTTTTTAATGTTAAATGTTATAATAATATTCCGCCAATATTAACTCTACCAATAATTCGGAAAACAGTTCTCACCAGAGAAGAACGGGCAAGAAATTCTGGTGTTGATCTTTTCAAAATCAGTTAAAGTTGTAAACTACAGAAAATATCATATAATGTCTACACTAAGCAAATGATTATAATCCATGTTCAAGTTAATGTTCTACTCTCCAATCTTAACGGATAAGTAGATGTATATTAAAGTTGTTGCTATTTGCGAATCTCTGAGAACACAAAACTACAGTTAAGTTGTGAATAGTCACAACTTAAATGTAGCGTGTTATCCTATAAGGAAGCGATGAAAATACAAAAAGGTCATAGCCTTACAGTTATTAAAATTTGTTATAATATATTGATATTTTTTTTTTATCCCCAACTCACCTAAACCCGCCATTGTCACAATGCGCCTTAAACCTCAAGTAGCGTCCCTTATTGCAATAGAGCAGCGCCAGATTCGGTATGTCGTTGACTTGCTGGAAGGTCTCCGTGGCCTCGTCCAAGCACTCCAGCGAGCGATTCGACATCGTGGTGAACTGCTTCAGGAGCAGTTTAGCCTTGGCGTCGTCCGGGTCGGGCTCCTCCGAATACTTCGTGTAGATTTCTAATGATTAAAATGTCATTTGAATAGTAGAAAAGATAAATGGATACGATAGTTGCAACTTACCAACGAGACGGAAGGGAAAGGGGTGCGGACACAACGGAAACTTTAAGGTAATAGAACTTAATAACAAATCGGTAGTAGAGACAAAAATTATGATATTCGTTAGCGCCTGTGGCGGGAACACTCGCCGTGACTCACAGTGGGTACTCACGCTGCGCGTCGTTCATGTGTCTCACGGCGAGCTCGTTGAGTACGGAGGCGAGGCGGCGCAGCAGCTCGGAGCGCTTGTCCCCGGCCTGCAGCGCCTGTGGCGGGAACACTCGCCGTGACTCACAGTGGGTACTCACGCTGCGCGTCGTTCATGTGTCTCACGGCGAGCTCGTTGAGTACGGAGGCGAGGCGGCGCAGCAGCTCGGAGCGCTTGTCCCCGGCCTGCAGCGCCTGTGGCGGGAACACTCGCCGTGACTCACAGTGGGTACTCACGCTGCGCGTCGTTCATGTGTCTCACGGCGAGCTCGTTGAGTACGGAGGCGAGGCGGCGCAGCAGCTCGGAGCGCTTGTCCCCGGCCTGCAGCGCCTGTGGCGGGAACACTCGCCGTGACTCACAGTGGGTACTCACGCTGCGCGTCGTTCATGTGTCTCACGGCGAGCTCGTTGAGTACGGAGGCGAGGCGGCGCAGCAGCTCGGAGCGCTTGTCCCCGGCCTGCAGCGCCTGTGGCGGGAACACTCGCCGTGACTCACAGTGGGTACTCACGCTGCGCGTCGTTCATGTGTCTCACGGCGAGCTCGTTGAGTACGGAGGCGAGGCGGCGCAGCAGCTCGGAGCGCTTGTCCCCGGCCTGCAGCGCCTGTGGCGGGAACACTCGCCGTGACTCACAGTGGGTACTCACGCTGCGCGTCGTTCATGTGTCTCACGGCGAGCTCGTTGAGTACGGAGGCGAGGCGGCGCAGCAGCTCGGAGCGCTTGTCCCCGGCCTGCAGCGCCTGTGGCGGGAACACTCGCCGTGACTCACAGTGGGTACTCACGCTGCGCGTCGTTCATGTGTCTCACGGCGAGCTCGTTGAGTACGGAGGCGAGGCGGCGCAGCAGCTCGGAGCGCTTGTCCCCGGCCTGCAGCGCCTGTGGCGGGAACACTCGCCGTGACTCACAGTGGGTACTCACGCTGCGCGTCGTTCATGTGTCTCACGGCGAGCTCGTTGAGTACGGAGGCGAGGCGGCGCAGCAGCTCGGAGCGCTTGTCCCCGGCCTGCAGCGCCTGTGGCGGGAACACTCGCCGTGACTCACAGTGGGTACTCACGCTGCGCGTCGTTCATGTGTCTCACGGCGAGCTCGTTGAGTACGGAGGCGAGGCGGCGCAGCAGCTCGGAGCGCTTGTCCCCGGCCTGCAGCGCCTGTGGCGGGAACACTCGCCGTGACTCACAGTGGGTACTCACGCTGCGCGTCGTTCATGTGTCTCACGGCGAGCTCGTTGAGTACGGAGGCGAGGCGGCGCAGCAGCTCGGAGCGCTTGTCCCCGGCCTGCAGCGCCTGTGGCGGGAACACTCGCCGTGACTCACAGTGGGTACTCACGCTGCGCGTCGTTCATGTGTCTCACGGCGAGCTCGTTGAGTACGGAGGCGAGGCGGCGCAGCAGCTCGGAGCGCTTGTCCCCGGCCTGCAGCGCCTGTGGCGGGAACACTCGCCGTGACTCACAGTGGGTACTCACGCTGCGCGTCGTTCATGTGTCTCACGGCGAGCTCGTTGAGTACGGAGGCGAGGCGGCGCAGCAGCTCGGAGCGCTTGTCCCCGGCCTGCAGCGCCTGTGGCGGGAACACTCGCCGTGACTCACAGTGGGTACTCACGCTGCGCGTCGTTCATGTGTCTCACGGCGAGCTCGTTGAGTACGGAGGCGAGGCGGCGCAGCAGCTCGGAGCGCTTGTCCCCGGCCTGCAGCGCCTGTGGCGGGAACACTCGCCGTGACTCACAGTGGGTACTCACGCTGCGCGTCGTTCATGTGTCTCACGGCGAGCTCGTTGAGTACGGAGGCGAGGCGGCGCAGCAGCTCGGAGCGCTTGTCCCCGGCCTGCAGCGCCTGTGGCGGGAACACTCGCCGTGACTCACAGTGGGTACTCACGCTGCGCGTCGTTCATGTGTCTCACGGCGAGCTCGTTGAGTACGGAGGCGAGGCGGCGCAGCAGCTCGGAGCGCTTGTCCCCGGCCTGCAGCGCCTGTGGCGGGAACACTCGCCGTGACTCACAGTGGGTACTCACGCTGCGCGTCGTTCATGTGTCTCACGGCGAGCTCGTTGAGTACGGAGGCGAGGCGGCGCAGCAGCTCGGAGCGCTTGTCCCCGGCCAAGCGCGCGGCGCGCCGGTAATGGGCACACGACCACTGCATCGAACACTCCTCGCTGTTCGGCAACGATATATCTGCACAACAACAACAACTTCAGTCTATACTAACTTTAGACGTTATATTTTAAATTTCAATATGTAGAGTAATGTATGCTACAATACACATCATGATAAAACATTTCTAACAGTTCGAAGAGCCACTCACCGAGGTCGAACTCATCACCGCTGATTTCGTCCACCTCCTCCGCCATGTCATTCTCTATCTCCAATCTTATCTTGCTGTCGATCTCGTGGTCAGTCTCGAACTGCTTCTTGAACTGCTCGAGCCTGTGCCAGTGCTTGCTCAGCTGGAAGTAGTTGTCACCCACGCGCCCGATCAGACAACCCGCGTCCACCACCTTGCTCTTTATAATCATGTTGCTCAGCAGTTTCTGGCACTTGCTGGCTATATCTATATACTTGAGCGAGAAACCATACTGTTCGTTGGCGTAACTGTATTCTGCTAGCGTAGCGTACGCTAGGCAAATCTTCTCATACAAAAGAGTCTTCAAATGCAGCTTCCAGGCCAAATTATCGTCTCTGCTCGGCTCATGCCACGACGGAAACATCTTCTTGTCTTTTCTTACCAATATTGCGTTCTTATCTATAGCCTTTGTCTCAACTAAGCAGTTTCCAGACTTTTCGCTTTTCTTCTCCTTCTTTTTCTTTCTGCTGCGCGAGGCGTGTTCCTTCGGCTCTTTCTTGCCTATCGGTTCGTATTCCATTTTGATTGGTTCGTAAGGATTCGCCATCTTGGGATGTTGTTCTTCGATTATTATCTGCCGTTTGAGCCTTTCACGTTCTTGGTCGTGACATTTGTCCAAAGTAAGGTTGTGGAGGGCCAGCAAGCCCTTCAGAGCATGGGATAGTGCGCGGCCACAACGGTCTGGTGGCGACGAACCGAAGCCGTTAGTGGACGGGTGTTTGCGTTTCGGTTCCTGCAAAAAAAAAACATTTATTTTGTTTTGAATCACAATAAAACATGTATTATTCTAAAGTTCAAATTTAAAACTACTTACCCCTATAGGTCCTCGCACGCGATCTCCAATATCCCTTAACGTAAGACCTCTGATCTGAAGTGCCAATGCATTATCGCTGTCCTTGTCAATCTTGTCTTCCTCGCGGCCCTCATTATCTTCCTCCTCGGTTACTCCTTCAGCATTGTCCTTTTTCACTACTTCAGTACTTTCTTTCTCTGTCACTTTTTTCTCATCTACTTTTTGTGTAGAGTCGTCTACAGTAGTGTCCTGGAATCTATTGCCGTCTGGCTCGCACGTTACATCCTCCCGTAAGAAGTCTCCGTTTAAAAAGTCCGCGTCTTCATTATCAGAATCCGAGCTTTCATCTATAACAGTGTGTTATTTTTATATTTTTGATTCGAAGGAGCAAAAAACTTTTTTTAAATATTGTCAGTGGCATTGGAATGGTGTTGTAAGTTTTAAAAAATAATTAACTACTGTCATAATTAATTTTGCTTATAAAAATTAAATAAATTGATAATATAGTATCAAGTATGTCATTTAATTTAAAAAACAATGTTTAAAGTCATATGCTATGTTACAGGCATGTCATTGAATTTCCATGATCCAGTGGCACCTACCTTTAAAGTCAGGGCAAGCGGGGTTGGTGGTGGCCGGTACGTAGAGGTCTGCCAGCATGTAATGCGAGGACGCCACGATCTGAGGGTACCGCTCCACCTTCAGGAGTTCCACCACGTGCTCCAAAAGTTGGCGCACGTGTCGGGTGCGGGACGTTATCCTGAAAACTTGAACTTGTTACATCTCATCATCATCATATCTGATGCTGAATTGTCACATATATCACTCATGTGTCCCCAAAAGGGTAGGCATAACTGTAATCAAGGCCAAAGATTTCACCTTGTTTTTCCATGATATGATAGGGAGCAAGACTATAGACACACCAAGCACAAATTATATTACTATACTCAATACAACAACCTAATCGTGTCAGTTCTATTGTACCCTGATGTATGACATGGTATTGTTCAATAATGAAGTCCATGCGACTGACAGAACCAGAGCCTGATAGAAAATGTCTTAAACTATTTTTTATTTATATTGACCAGAAAATCAGCAATCTTTATGGTTATACAAAATGCAGTACTAAATTTCAAACCGTTTTATTAGAAGACAGAGGAAGCTATGGAACTCACCTCATATTCCTGGCGACCCTATACAACAACATGGCAACAGGCGTCGTGAATGGATTGTCCAAATTGTCAGGGCACAACGAGGTCAGGTCATACAGCTTCACCACATCATCATGAGGACCCTTGAACAGCCAGTAAGTGTGACCAGCCTTCGTCGCATTAGACTTCAGGAACGACAAAATATTTTGAGCAACATTCCTGATGACTTTAGGAGAGAATTTGGAGTTCTCCATGTTTGGCAAGTCTTCGGTCTTCATCGGCTCATATTTCTGGACTATTCCATCCAAATGGTAACACATTAGGACTTCCGGGACATTGCACATCAGGTTGTCGAGCCAGTAATCTATCCCTGTAAGGACGTTGATGGGTTCCCTGGCGTCCCTCAGGCGCAGGCTGACGCACGGCCGGTCCTCATCACCGAAGATCGGAAGGTCGCTTCCGATCAGCATGTGGATATCTTCAAACGTCCAGAGTACATTGCGGTTGTAGAGATGTTCGGTCGGTGGTTCCTCTGGTCTTGTATCTGGTTCCGGGAGGAATGGACCTTAGAAAGAGACAGCAGGTTGATATATATTTTTTTTCGAAACACAAACGCACATATCGTCTTTATCCGCGGAGGGGTAAGGAAAGGTACAACAACCCACTTTTCGTCATGTGTGTTTCGCCCCATGATGTGACAGGAGACGATTTTATCGCCAATTCGAGCACATTTTCCGGACTCCGGGCTCATACTGACCAGAAAAAATATTCAAACCCAGGACTTCAGGACAATATGGTCAGTCGTAAGTAAGTTAACTAATAATTATAAAGACTGGAAAGCCAATTTTAGTGTAAACTGAATAGATCATAACTGTTTATAGTCCAAACCTTTTCGAAATTCCATCTGGTATACCACAATCTCTTTATCAATGTTTTAATTCCAGTAGACAGTATCAAAACCTGAGCTGATGTAGTATTTTTACTCACCCTGTATACAGACGGGGGGCTGCGCGGTGGCGGCGGCGGGCGGCCGCGCCACGCTGTGCGACAGGAACTTGTGCGTCAGCTGCAGCGACGGCGACAGCGCGCGCGGCAGCGACAGCGACATGCGCTCCTACACAACACGACTACAGCGTTGAAAATTACAGCTAATAATGATATTAAGAATTGTAGCGACAGCGTCGCACATAGTATCACGTAGATCCTTTGATGAGTGTTAACTCACGTACGTCACGTACCACATTAGTATATAAGCAGCATTTGTACATAGAATAAACCAAATACCAGCAGTGTCTCATTACATCTTGCCATAAATTAATGGCAAAGGAATAGCAACAATTTAAGTTTCAAAAAGCCTAAAACATGTTCTCACTTATACAGCAGAGGTCGAAAGATAGAGTACCCCTTGGGGTATCCGAATCACCCCCATGTATGTTCCGCAATTTTTCATAGTTTCGAATTATAAATATTATTCTGAATGTTTTAAGAATTTTCGATTTGAACAATTAAATGATTTTTTTTTCAAAACCTGCATATACATTTATTTGACACCGACTGAATGCACTTATCTTTTATTTTTAAAAATTATAACATGAAACACTAGTTCAAACAAACAATAAATTAACAATATAAAAAAAATGAAAAATCTATATTTATATTTAAAAAAAAACTTATTTGGCATACCTGCTCAGACATGGTTTTGAGCACATTCTCATAGAAGAAATCCTTGAGCCACGACCACTCAGACTTCATCAGATAGTCGTACACGTCGAAGTCATCTAAAAGGAGGGTGTTTTCCACGCGATGGACCATCATGCTCACCTAAAAGTATTTAAGTTAAAAAAAATATATACATCAATCAAAGAATGTATCTTACGTGGGTCACGATAGGGAAATTTACGCTTTTTTGTGTTTTGGTTGCTATCAAGGGGATTTTAATATCCTACCATTAATAAAACTATTAGGAAAGTGCCAAATGTTTGCCTTTACAATTGGCTTTCATAATGAATACTTATTATCCAATGGAAGGTCCACTTCACATTTAGAATTTTGTTTAATATTATACTGGAATCACATATAACATACTGTTCCATTAGGCTGATAAGGTAATTTCAGGAGTTTTTTGATACATTCCGCTCCAGATATCACGTCCACCTCTCCCACACAATCGGGGAACATGTGCGCCATCCTGAAGCTGCAATTAAACAATTCATGCACTATTTCTAAGAAAGATTATAGTATAAATGTATGTGTTTTTTTCATTGTTTTGCTGTTATTAATATCTTTTTGAAACAGTAACATGACTGGTAAAACTGGGTGTCTCACTTATAAAAATGCATACAATCTTACTTTACACTACACTAAAGTGGGATCAATGTAGATTGTACCACATTCTATGACTAGAATGCACCAAGCACTTGAAAAATACATAAAGGAGGTCGCTCATCGCAACTTTTGAAGCAATACCGTCATGCAGTTCTGCATAACTACTATCGCACATCAATTGCATTTGCAACACGTATCGGAGGCGATACAAACGTGCGACATCGTTACTGTATCTATACACATGCGCGACTTGCAACTGAAGCATTTACATTGATTCTAGTAATGAAGTTATGTCGCGACTTCTGTGGGTTTCCAATGCCTCTATTATACAAAAAACACCTCCGCGAAACTTTGTAGCTATAATCATGAAGCCGTCGCACTTCAGTAACAATTCAGAACCTTGGACATATGAGGAGGCCGATTGCTAGCCATGCATTGTGACTTCATTGCGGCAGCTTTGCAATTACATCACTGTAAAAGTTAGCATGGTCAACTTCCCTAATAGAGAAAATATAATGTTTACCTGGATAGCCCAGTATGCCTAGTCAACTGCTTAAGTCCATAAGAGTCAATGGCAGCCCCCCAGTTGGAGGGGGGCAGGTTGAGGTCAGTATTGCACTGCAGCCGAGCATATCCCACTGGTGACTGGTATGCTGTATATTTTACCACTGCTGTAGACTTGATGCCAGGGGAGGGACTACGGTCCTGAAATTTTTTTATCAGTTTTCACTATATCTGTAAGTTACTGTATCTGCAAGTTTTGGAGCTTGTAAGACTTGTAACAACTTACTTGTATATAGAATTATTGAAATATTGAAGCTAGTCTAAAAACATCTGGAAATTTTTGCACAAAATATTGCTTTGTGCTAATCTAAACTTGACTTTATATTTAAAACTATAATAAACATTATTTTGATCTTAATTTTTATATTTCAAAGAACTGCAATTATTTTATTATTTGGTAGTTTGTTTTTTATGGACATCACAAGAATCAAGTTTGTAAATGTAAAGAACAAAAGTTCCAGTAAAATATGGTTTATTTACACTTAACTAGTCTACATGGTAAAATAAATAGTTTATTTATGTGGCATAAAGCACTGAGAGTAAGTTACTTGAATCATACAGGTAGGGTTGGTGGTCATAAAGTCAAAAAGGTATATCTTGAACATTACACAACTGATTTATTATTAAAATTAATATAATGCTACAAACAAGAATGTTTGGCAATTACCATTTGGCAAGTTGTACTCCTACTTTAGACCTATGTAATATGATTCAGAAAATACATGACAGTTTTGTCAGCATAAGAGGCGCATACAAAATAAATTTCTATAATTTCGATAAACATCAGTTGTGTGCAATATTCACATTCAGTTTTGTCTTAAACGGCATACGCCTTTGAAGCAAAAATATTTTAAAGATGTATATATTTTCGATTGATTATTTTGTTCCATAATTCTAAGGTTCTAAAGCCGCATAAATAGAAAGTTCTGGACTGTACCTTGGGTCTCTTGTGCTCGTTGTCATTTTCCACCTCTTCCATTTTTAATATTCTATTTCGATTGGAATTATATAAGGAAAAATTTTATTCAATCTTATATACCCCACAAATGTGCTCCCGAAATTATTTTAAATTTGATTTGACGATCTAATCTTACGTATTTATTGCGATTTCCTCTTATAAATTTTGGTCTCTAGTACTTCAAAAATAAGAGTTATTTTAGTCAGAATGAAATGTATTTTTAACCAAAACAATGTGACAAGTTGACGTTTGACTATTCCCTATTGTCGTGTTGACAACTTACATTGACGTCTTATTTCTTTTAAGGTAAGACATAGTATATCCGGAAATTTCTCTCTGAATCGAGAACTTTTCGGATCCCATGCAATTAGGCGGATCCTCAGTCACACACTTAATTTATATTATGTTAAATGAATGAATCTTAATTTCTCAGATTGATCTGGATAAACGACATTGGCAAGCGTTTTGGACTAAACCAGGGATTTTAATTGTTTCAGTAATATTTTGTTAAAATCGTTAAGTTATTGTATCACTTTTATGGTAAAAATGTAAACTTAACTTTTATACAATGTCTTATAGTATGACTTTATACTTGGATACCGGTATATATTATTGTTTCTATTGAAGTGTCTAGTTTAATCTCCGTTCCAATGGTATATATTTTCAAATAGTGGACTTTTAGTTGTCCTAACAAGTATTTACGTTTGCTTTGTAAATGTAAGACTAAAGTCCGAGTAAAATATAATTTATTTATACTGAACTAGTCTAAATGGTAAACGATCAAACGTGAACTAATTGGTAAAATTAATACAATTAATTCATATGGTGTAAAGCGCTGACACAATGCTGCGCGATGTAGGTTACTTCAACCGTACAGGAATCATTTCAACTGTTTTTTTTTGTTTTTAATATAATCAATTTCTTGGTCGTAAATTTATTTCAATAAATAATAATATATTTTTTGCTACATGATACTTTGTAAAAAAAATTTTGAATAATCTCTAAAGATTGTTGAAAACCGCAGAAAAATCTCCGAAGGCTAAAATCGTCCCGGTGCAAAGCCCTATTTTATTTTATTATTATTACTATTCTAATACCTAATCTTGATATGAAAAATTGATGTGTCTAAAACAATACAGTACTATTTCTCTATTTATTATATTTTTTATATAAACTGACTGAATCGGAATAAATTCCGAATTTGAATTCAGAATGGTCGCCGATGTCATTCATTCAGATCAATGTTTGAAATTAGGAATCATTCACTCACGGAATAATCATCACCAGAATAAAATTGTAACGCCAAATTCTATGAGACTCGTAGTGTATTTGACTAAGAATCTAAATTCCGTGTCTGAATTTTTGTATATCGTGTAACCCCGACCTTACGCCTGACCGTCATCGATTCCATATTCCATAGACTAAGTAAAATAGTAAATCGATTAATTGCTACGCCCAGCCCAAACCAACGCTGTTCTCTTTGGTTACCGCCGCCATTTTGACGTTTAGTAAAATTTGTAATTTCTTCCGTAGTATTGAGTTTGTCGTGTGGGTCGTGTGATTTATTCATTTGCAAGAAGGTGTTATTAAAACTGTTGTTAGTTTTATTCCTACATACGTGGTGAGTATTATAGTCATAAATCTTAACTAGATGCCTGTATCGTATTGACCTTAATAATCAGTAAAGTCCGGTCCACTGCAAAAGTAAAAAATCAATAGTCAACGCCCTACGTAAGCGAAACATAGTTTTTAAAATAAATTGTATGAAAGTTACGACAATAATTGCATTTCGTTTAACAACCCCGTAAAATCACTCTCATTAGTAAAAATACCACATTTTGAACGCACTCAGCTGTCAAATTCGCCGGGTCGTTGACCGGTCACAACAAATTTTTATGTACAGAAGTTGAAGATGGCAAACCGAAGATCTCAGAATGGCGGCCGTCGCATGGATTTCGGTCGTAATGATCGCGGCAAGAGTTTCGGCCGCAGCGGAGTGTCGCCGTGGCAGGGCGGCGGCCCCGGGGGCGGGCTGCCCAACCTGCTTCCCTTGGCCGGAGGGTCGACGGAAGCTACCTTGGCTCTGGCCAGCAACATCATCAACCTATTGCAACCTAGACAAAATCCTGTCCCATCACTATTAGACATGCCTATAAGGCGTGACTTTGGTCCTAATGTAGGTCGCTATGACCGTGGTTATGGACCCAATAGGGTAAATATTAACTTTTATACTACATTATAATATTCAAGACATCAGATTTGAATTATTTAATTTTCACATATAACAGTTTCAAGTAAATTATAGTATGGTTAAATCTTTATAAGACATTTTTGCCTTGTGTCTAATTTCAATAGCAATTACAATTTAGTTATGAATCAAATATCTCAGTACTGTTCTTAAGTATTCCATTACTGATATTAAAGTCCTCACACATACCACATGTCCCCCATGCCTGACATATCAGCTAAAGACTCCTTAAACCATGTTATGTTTTTATTCTCTCAAAACATTTATCACTTTGTTGCATGTACCAAATGTTTATTTTCAGCTCAATAATCCCACACAGAAACATTTAATTGTAACAATCTTTTGTGATATATATTCCCGAGGGCCCGTGAAGCCCAGTTGCTTCGGTACTAACACTATGTTCTGATAAATTCGCTTTAGATGGGCAATCAAGGTAATTTCCGGCGTACGGGGAATTACAATCGAGCTGGTGAGCGTATCAACACAAATCGTAAGCCGTTCAGGCCCAATGATGGGCAAAAGCAACAAAACAAGAGTTCCCCGAAAAAGGAAGCCGATTCCAAGGCTAAGCCTGTAAAGGAGAGGTAAGGACGGCCTTCCGGTGAATGCACCGAGTTTCTTAGACCTCTGAGGTCACACCCCGCTGTACATAACAGTTCCACGTTCACCGGCTGCCTATTTAGCCATTTGGCACTCTGCCTCCGCCTGAGATGCTGCTGCTTTTCCATTATATCTTCTCAACGAAGGTATGTTTCATAAACTGTCTTCTTCATAGACAAGTTGTCTATGCAATGGCGCTAGTCATGTTACAGATTTAAACGATTACAAGGTAAATTAATTTTTCTTGTATGTTACAATTGGAATACATGTCTTCATTCTGTACAAAATGTACCAATAATCGGACGGCTAATAATTTACGTTATGTTCAGCCGATGAAATTGATGCTAAATTGTAGTATTTTCTTGTAGATGTGACTACTTGGTGACATGAAGTTTTGAATGAGTAACACTAGTTACCACCATTAATTCAAAATCCAAAAAAACCGTCTTTATCTGCAAATCTAGCCCATAAATAGTAGTGATAAGAATTTTTAAAAATTATCTGAACGCATAGCTATGAATTATCATATTACTAAGTTAAAATTTTGATTCATAAATAAACATAAAATAAGGTCCCTATTTATTGAAAATTTCAATGTTTTATACTATTAAAGTTTCATACATGTCTCTCTTTCTTGGCGTAGTTATAATTGTACACGGTACGAGTACGACTACTGCGCTGAGGTCCTGGGTTAGATTCCCGGATCGGGCTAAAATAATTGTGACTGGGTTTTTCCATCTTAAACAAATAACTGAGTTACAGCTCTGAGTCAGGAAGATGGCGGAATGGTACCTCCGTACCTGGAAAAGCACGTAAACCCTTTTAGTTTGGTGCCTGATTCCTCTCCGGTAATGTCGGATGGCCGTCTCACCGGACTATAAGAGCGAAGGCACACACAGTGTACCTGTGTATATCGCACATACGATCAGCAACAAAAGTCGATGAACAAATACTAATTTACAAAACACCTGAACATTGAAACGGACCACAAATCACTTACCAAAGACGAGTACAGATTAAGGTTATCATTTCAATGTTACAAAAGTCGCTAAACATTTTATAGCTTGACAATGCATTAGTTGAGGAATCTCATTATTGAATCTATACTTCTATACTATTATATAAAGCTGAAAAGTTTGTTTGTTTGTTTGACCGCGCTAATCTCGGGAACTACCGGTTCAGACTGAAAAAATATTTTTGTGTTGGATAACCCTTTGTTCGTGGAGTGCTATAGCCTATATATCATTACGCTATGACCAATAGGAGCGGAGCAGTAATGAAACATGTTGCAAAAACGGGCAAAATTTATTAGTTTTGAGAGCTTCTGTTGCGTGCGCTGCTTAAACGGTTAAAGTTATGCAACAATGATGTATGATGGGATTGTTCCTCTTAAAAAGTTCTACATAAATATATAATAAAACAAAGTCCCCCGCTGCATCTGTCTGCCTGAACGTGTTAAACTCAAAACCTACCCAACGTATTAAGATGAAATTTGGTACGGGGACAGTTTGAGACCCTGGGAAGAACATAGGCTTACGGGAAAATATATAGCGTGACTTTTATGAGGGAAAACTTTAGCCCGAAAAACTTTATATCGCGGGTGGAGCCGCGGGCAAAAGCTCGTACACCATTAAAAAATATGAAAAATAATCTGACGTTTACGTTGAAACCTTCGAGGAGAATCTCCTGTCAGAATAATTTTGAATTTACACATTTGTTTTTTAAACCGGCCAGTGCTCTATAAAATAAGATGTTTAAAATGTAATTAACCTATTTCTATTAATGTTATAATATTACTTACAAATATATTATGATGTTTTGTTCATACTTAAAAATTTATAATTTTGGTTATTAACTTCAATATATACTATTATATAAACCTAAAGGGTTTGTTTCTTTGAATGCGCTAAACTCAGGAACTACTTAACTGATTTTGAAAATATTTCACTAATAGGAAGCTACATTACTCTTAAGCCCTACACGCTACTTTCTATCCAGGGTAAATATAAAGCACGACTTTTATCTTTGAAAAACTTTTTCACGCGGGCAGAGTAGCGAGCCAAAGCTAGTATGTTATAAAATAACAATTTAATTAACATCCTGGACTGTTGTATTTATTCGACAATGTTTTGATAGTAAAAACGCGGTGCGCTGCGCTTCGCGATATTGGTGTCTTGAAGCTTGATGGGTTCAATTTAACGAATAGAAAAAAAGCTTGCATATAAAACAAAGAATCTGCTAATTTCAGCCACATTTGTATTTATTACAGATCATAAAAATTGTCGCTAGTAATGTTTAGCAGTTAATGGTTTGACAGCGTTCAGCTACTTTTGTAGTTCAATTATGACAAGTTGTTTTGTTTTTAAATTAATCAGCAACTTATGGTAAATGATAATGATTAGGAAATATTGGAAACAAATTATGTTCAACGACTTCTGTTGCTGACTGTACTTGTGCACTATAATATCGCTTGCGTACCTTGTCAATCTCGTTGGAGATTGGCCGCCGTGGCCGAAATTCGGCTAGAAAGATTATAATTAATACTTTTCTCTCAAGCAAACACCTATAACAATTTGAATACTGCTTTTAAATTGTCAACTCAATCTAAAATACCAATAATGTTGTTGAAACATTCAAAATTTCATGTCATCATCAACAGCTCCTGACATGCAACTAATCACTAAAGTCTCCACAGCGACCCTGAGGTCAAGCAGGAGGCAGAGGTGAAGACTGAACCGGCCGAGGCTCAGGAGGATGAAACTCCTCTGAAGAAAGATCATCCTAAAACTCGGTACGATGACATTAACCCACAATTGCTGAAGTGTCACATCTGTAACAAGAGTATGTGGGACGGACGCTCGTTTGAGAACCATCTGATCGGGCGCGCTCATGCAATAATGATGCAGAAGACAGCCGAGAGCTATGCGCTGACTGCTGATACCATGCGCCAGGAGTTTAAGGTACGGTTTAATTTAAACTAACATAGCTAAAATATAGGAATTTCATTGAGGTAATTTTTAGGAACAAGTATTGTTATATTTATTAAGTTCATTAACTAACAAACAATGGACAGCTTAAATTATGATAGAAAATCGAAGTTAAAGATAATTTATTAACGACACAGATCCGCGAGATGAAGCGCACGCGCAAGGCGGGCCAGCATCCAGCGCGCGACTTCTACTGCGCGATGTGCGACATGTACGCTGCGGACGGCGCGTTCCATCGCACCACCATCGGCCATCGGCGGCTGAAGAAATACCTGCACCCCACCTGCACGTCTTGCCACAAGGAGATGCCCACTAGGATCGAGTTGGACGAGCATCGACTTACGACGGAGCATCTGCGCAACATGCAGAACAAGCAGGAAATTATTACCAAACCCAAGCCTGAAGGTAAGGAGATCAATGCTCAGCAAATAGTTTAATCTGAGAGCTTTGCGTAATTGGCAACATTTAGGCGCCTTGTCTTATGTTTAGCTTATACTGACTGTATTTACTATTCATTTGGCGTGCCGAAAAAAAAAGATAATGGACAGAATGGCAGAGCTGTGTCTTCAAGATATACTATAGTCGCCATCCTTAATAATTAGATTTTAAGTCCCATAATGCCTACTATACTATAAAACGCAAACTGGGGTAAACAAAATGATGCCCTGATAATATTTTGTGCCCTAGAAACCTACATACTATGTAGTAAGAACTCATCCACATAATAAATACAAACATATTGTCATGCAGTGATGGTGATATCCACCCTGGACATGGAACATCTGTACCTGCGCGAGGACCGACAGAGGCGCCGTCGCGGTGATCCGCAAGACCAGGCTGAGGATAAGGGAGACGACGAGAAGCAAGATACCACCGCTGATGAGGATGGAAACAAGGATGGTGAAGAGGGTGCGGTTAGTATATGGCTATATTATTGCATTAGGGTAGTTGATTCTCTATTTGCTATCTATATGAAACAAGACATTAGTTAAAAATCTAAGTTAGGCACATAACAAAATATAAAAATTGTCGAAAAAATGTCTAGTGCTTTTATTATATATCCACTCGAAATGATAAGTGTAAAGTAACACTGAACGAAACTACTTAAAAATGACGTCACCGCTATTATACAGTGGTCGTGTGGGCAAGATGACGCGGTAATCTTAATGATTGATAGCAATCTTGTATTACTAGTATTGATGGTATTCTATCTATAAGCTTTAATAAGTCTAATATGCCACGCTAATTCCTTATTTCCCGCCCAAATTATAAAGCAAACTAATAACTAGGCTATACAGATAATCCAATGGTAATAACGCATTGTTTATTTGCACCACAGGATAAGACAGGTGATGACGCTGATATGGAAGTGAAACAGGAGTCAGGTGAAGAGAAGCCGTCTGCCAAGCCCATAGACAATGAAAACTTCATAGTGGACTACAAAGAAGGCGACGATCTGTCCCAATTTACTCCTGACATGTACCCTCCTTATAGGTAAGCTTGGTCATTTTGCACAGACAGATAAAGTCCTTAGTTTCTAATTCCTAAAATTTTCCCCTATCTCATTCCAATGTGGGATTGTGCAATGCATTTCAAGCATGTTGCATAAATAATTAAGTCAGTTATTATGATGGCTTCTGCTTGATATTAATCGCCACTGGAGAATTCATTCAGTCTATGGTAAATGATTTACTAGAACAAATTGTGTAGCTATAATCTTTCAAATACACAATACTTGCTAAGCTCACTAGCAGCTGCTATAGATCAGATACCCACATGTCATCCTCTGTGGGGTGTAGGCAAAGCACCAACTTCCTGCCTGTGTGTTCCGCCCTGTGATATGGTTGGGGCAAGCCTATGACCATTCTGGACACATATTCCAGACTTTGGGCTGAAATTGAGTCGAAACCAATATACACTAATGTGCTTAATATTTTGGACCGCGATGTAGGACATTAAAGTAGAATTTAGATAGTTCCTTTATAAATCTTGCTTGTAATTGTATTTATGGTATGTGTGTCCGGCAGTACGGAGCGCGGCGTGGGCCAGTCGTTTTTGTCCGAGTTCCGCTGCGTGCAGTGCCGGCTGTGCCGCAAGCTGCTGGACTGCGACGAGACCGCTGCCGTGCATCTCCGCACCTGGCGGCACCATCAGCTCTTCCTGCGATTGCTCGCCGAGAAGAAGCAGGCCAGCCAGGTACCTTACACTAGCAGCTCTGGCAAATGTTCTACTCAAATTACGTAATATAAACTGATTATTTTTTATAATATCTCCCAGTTATTCCTTGAGGATATAATATGTATTATGGAAACATTATTAATGTATTATTATTTTCCCATGAATAAAATTATTCTAGGACTTCGTAACAAATGGCTGTACACAATAAATTACAAATCTATTATATTTGTAAGCCTTCAAGAGGCTTATTGACCACATTTATAATTTAATACTTAATAGCAGGGGCAGGAGAGCTGCAAGAGGGAAGCGGAAGGGAGCGACGAGGGAGCCAGCCCCAAGCGACGCAAGACTAGCGAGGGTGGCGAGGAGCAGAATGGGATGGAACAGGATGCTCAAGATAATGGTGAGCCAGTCTAGTATCAACTATTGGCAGAGCAACACTGCACATACTCTAGTACATAATAATAATAATTCACCAAATCAGCTTCCACCGCTGAGAGTAACACCTTATTACCCAAACTAGGCACCGGAATATGAAGATTATCATATGCCCCCTTATTCTTTTTTTTACAAAGAATTTTTTTCTTTCAAGACATCTAGAGCCTCAGCGCCCTCTACCGTGGATCTGACGCCCCCTGGGTCCCGGTGCCATGCACCCCTTGCCTCCCTGAGTAAGGTTACCTCGGGCCGTGTAAGCCAAGAGTTTACATGCTACCTTTTAATGAAAAATTAGACAGACATTTAATGTTTCCCTTCCTAAAAAATAGAAATTTAATTTTGAAGTTTATAACAATTAATGGTTATATTTTTTTAATAAAGGAAACAAGCCTCAGGTTTCTTCCGAGCAAAGCCAGGCTACGGACCCGGTGATCCAGGCCACAGATGAAGTCGAGGACTGGGAACAATCTGTAGACGAGATACTAGCAGATGAACGAGACAATATAGGTATGGGTCCAATTAATGTGTTTAACATTTGTAAAAGTTTATTAATTATGCATGAAGTGCCGATTGAAGGTATAGCCCACTTGAGAAAAAACTCGCCATATTTCTGTGAAAAATGGAACAACTTTTTTGTACTAGCAACACCAACTTAAAGAGAAAGCAACGGTGCAATCACTTTTTTTTTATTTTCCCGGTTAGGCTATAGGTGAAATTTACATGTAGATTGACTGTTTCCAACAGGCATTTGCATTGCGTATTTATCTTTACTAGGTATAAATTCACTTAGTCGCAAATTTATCTTCTACAACTGAATATTAAATGACCTTTATTTCTATAGTGTTATTGTTTATTGGCAGGTGTAGAGTAATTCGACGGTTGACACTTATTTAGGTAACATCTAACATCATACTGTATTGTAGAGTACTTAGTGTTAGCATTATCCGATATTGTAGTAAATATTTAGTGTAATTCGTTGTTTGTATTGTATGTATACAGAATAGACATGTTGATATATAAATGTAATATTCTCAGAAAATAATAGAGAGTAACATAAGTACAATTAAACTTGACTAAAAGAATGTCATGTAGCCCATAATGCTAAATAGTGATTTTCTTGAGTGATATGGTAACCTATTTGGATTTGAAGAGTTTATAAAGAAAGAAAATATTATGTGATACTTGAGTTATTTTAAAAGAAATTTTGTTTCGCCAGTTTTGTGAGCGTCTTCAGGTTTAGAAAAATGTAAAATAATATTCGCATGGAAATACTCGAGCACGTCAGATATTGAAAATGTATATGTCCTAGGTGTCTCTAATAACAGAGGTGTGGTAATCTGCAGTTTCTATAATAAGGGTCATGGTACGGAACGGTCGAAAATTGAATTGATTTCAAGCACTTCACATATTTTATGTTGCATATAACCAACATAATTGTAAAGTAACATTTAATTATTTATTTTTAGAACCGGAAGTCGTAACAAAAGCACCGGAACCAGAGAAAAAAGAGCCAGAGAAGCCCAAAGAGATTGAGAAGCCTAAAGAGATTGAGAAGCCTAAAGAGATTGAGAAGCCTAAAGAGATCGAGAAGCCTAAAGAGATCGAGAAGCCTAAAGATATTGAAAAGCCTAAAGTGGTTGAGAAGCCGACGCCTCCTCCTGTGACCCCCACTAAAGCCCCTGCTCCCATGTCGGCACCCATTAGCACCCCGCACTACATGGACAACCGGGGGCGGAACACGCCCCGCGGCAGGGGCCGGGGCCGCGGGAGGGCGCGCGGCAGGTACTAGTGACTCCCGCTCGAATATTCTCATCACTACACTTAATGAGAGATGCTTGGTATAAGGTTAGGTGTCACATAGATGTATCTGAGAAAGTTTGATTAATGTTCGGAATATAAAATAATTTGACCGATAACTAGATACATAAAATAAACTAATCAGTATGAGTAATGTTAGTGTCAAAGTCAATTTATTTTGTGATTTTTGCGATCGATCCGGAGATTGTATTATCTTTGGTCGTAAGACTCGAGATTTTATAGCAGATTACATTTCGGTGACACCTAATTTGACGGCGCTTCCCGACTGACCGAGCGTTGCTTCACGAGACGTTTTTCTGTCTGAACGCTAGTCTGATATTTGTTCACATAGCGATTTCTGGTAATATATCTATTAGCAATTTAAAAGTTGTAATGGTATTAGAGGTAATTTCGATATTGTTCTAAAATTGTTCAGACGGTTTGCGACTTCCTCGCGAGGCAACGATCGGTCAGTCGGAACGCGCCCAACTGTGTTCATAATGAAATTTCCTTTCCAGCATGAACAATAATTGGGAATGGGATTATCAGATATATCGGCTGAAATATCTAAAGCTCTAGTTGCCACGACATTCATCATGATTCGCTTTGGACAAAACTCATTAGCCTACAGGACAACGCCAAAGAATTGGATAATTTATTTAAACCTTATTTTAATATATTTAGTGTTCATATTTCTAGTAATCAGAATATGCTATGGAAACCCATTTATTAATATCTACGAAATATGAACACTAAAGGTGTTAGACTAAGATTTTAAATAATGCCATGTTTTTCCGCGCCGTCCTGTCAGGAAGCGATGCACGTTTATCCGCCGTTTTCAATAAATGATCTCAGTCGCTTTTTCGATCCATCGCAAAAAGACCAATCACAGCGATTTTTTTTTTTACATGTACGATTTACTTATTTTGGTTGGTTTGTCTTCAGCATCGGATTAATGTTATGATAACGGCTGTAAATTGGCATCGAAAGAAATCATAAGATCATTCATATTTCATTTATAGCGCATTGTGGGCATCTTTAGGCAGTTTTTTTTTATAATGGCACTGATTTTATTTTATCCTAGTATTAATCGCGTACTGAATTAGTTATGAAATGCGTGTTAGGTTAATATATAAAACGGAAATTATAAAAAAAAATAAACTTGAAATAAAATAGGAATAGCTTTATGAATAGAATGGAATCTGATGTATGTTATACTTGAATATTTGTGTTTAAACATACTTATGTCTATGGTGGCTATTATTTGCTGAAGGAAACGGTATCTGCACATATGTTGACCTTAAAGTTTATTAAGCCCACTGGTGGGCCAGGATCCCCTCTACTGCTGGACGGCTGTAGCCATTGTTGAATTTGCAAAATAATATTCAATGTTATTGCATATTAAAATCAATTTATATGTAATAATATATGTTCAAACATACACTAGCCCCTTCTACTTTATCAAGTGATCAACTTATGTGTGGATACTGGAGTGTTGATAATAATTATCAAAAGTATTGGTAAGCTACTTTGTGTCTGTTTTAAGTCTGCATACTAAAATTATATATAGGTTTTTTGTAAGCTTAGCCGCTTTAGATAGCAAATTAGTATTAGATTTGAAAGACTCGAATACTTCAATTGCCTAGACTTTTATGTATTATAATATTGTAGGTGTAAATCCTAGATCCTAATTATTAGGCTCTCAAGGTTATTAAAGTACTTTAACTATAAACCTTTGTGTTTTGTTAATATTGTTTAAAACATTGTTAGTTTAATTTAAATATAGTTAAGGTATAACTAGATCAAAAAATGGTCAAACTTTTCAAAGAAGAATAATTCGGAAACCTAAATTACCCACAACTTTTCCGCCCGTTTTCTAGCGTTTTTTAGGTCCCAAAAATATTTTTGTTGGCATACAGCCTCAGTTGTTGGCGTGCCCGAATTATTTTGCCGCATGTCACCGCTGGGACGCATGGCATTGCTTTTCCATCTCTGCTCTAAACCTTTTAGTGGGTGTATCCATGAATTTTCGAAATGTTTTATAGGTTTTGAAAATTTCATATCAGAAATACTAGCATGTTTTTAGGCTCGTGAAAAATACAGCAAAATTGTAGAAATAGCTATTAATGGTAGTATTAGAAATATTTATAAAATGATTTAGATGCAAACAGCTTCATTGAAAGTTCCAGATACCAATTAAATTTTTTCGTATAAATTATATACTTCAATGACTATACTTAATAGATTAGTGTTCTATAAATTTACAGGAAATTTATTTAATGTACCAAATATATTAGTAGTGAAAATTCCAATAAAAATAGGTCAAAATAGTTAATTAGATATTATGCCTGGACTACTCAAATGTTATACACTATATTATAGGTTCATATAGCTAAGCTTTAGGGTAGTTAAACTTCAACCATACTGTGTCGACTTAAAAGTTAAACTATTATAAATTAATTCAATTCACTTGATTTTGTATTTCCTTTAGAGTATCTTTGTTTTGTATATGTAGGCAATTATTACCTACACATATTTAATATAAAGTAATAAATTAACTCAAGCATGATAATAGTATATTTCCTACAAACTCAAACCTAACTTTCTGTCCAAACTGAAGATTTTTTACTTAGCTGGTTTGTTATTCCCTTTTACTGTTTGCTAACATCTGCAAAGGCCAATAAAGCTTGTGCCTAACTTCATAATAGATTTGTCTATAATATAGCTGTAAACTGAAATTGTATATTACATTTCTACATACATAACATTTTTTTCTTTGCAGTTGAGACTAGTTTATATATTTCCTTAATTACAGCAACAATAAAATTAAAAGCTGTTAACAAGTTGAATACAATATTTGTCTGTAGTGAATATAGCTAGTGATTCTGTTTGTACCTCAGAATTGAGAATAATAACTTTTGTAAACCAGAAAAATGTATTCAATTTCATTATTAAAATATAACAGAGCTGTTATTAGATATGAAATTATATTTTTTCAAAATGTTTGCTTAGCAATCTTTTCTTATGCATGTTATTAATTAAATTAGATGATTATTTAAGACAATGAAAGCTAGGAGCAGCCAATACCAAGTTGCAGAATAATGTTATCATTGCATTTACCAATATATCATAATTAAAGGCTATGTTTGCACTTTGGGCAAATATTCACTAATTGAAATATGGTTTTTATGCCTGTTATGATACAATTGTAAATGCATTGACTAATGTTATACTTGGTTGAGCTATGGATTCTGTATTGGCATCAATCTTGTGTGTGAACACAGTATTTTATAAATACACATAGTTAATCTCTAAATTGAATAATCAATAAAAAAAATCCTTAAAGTTTGGTGTATTATTTAAGAAATAACCTGTTGATATTAGACATGGATCAAATAATTACTTGAGCAACAATGCCTTATCACAGCACTGGTGATGAAGGAGGCAATGATTGAGAAATTAATTTTTGACTTAAAACTGCTCTCTTTAAGTTACTAATATATGACCATCGGTAAGCACCATTGTGACTGCCTCTGACAGCTGAAATCCAGATGGTAGGAGGCTCTTGAGATCAGGTGACCAGATGTTCAGAATAAGTTTAGTCCAGAAGAGGTAAGAAGGCATTGTGATATGATTATAACATCTTTAGTACTGTTTTTACTATTATACTATTTCTGCTGTGAGCCTTTTTTACCCAATATAAATAAAATTAATTATCCATTATACAAGGCAAACACCTCCTAACAATATAAAATTCATGTACCATTAGCAGGTACATTATGCAAAAATAAATAATATCACTTAGAAATTTGAAAAATCATCATAGAAATCAAACATTTATTAACGTTGAATGTAATCCTTAGCCAATAGTATTTTGGTTGATACACTAAAACCTGGTGTTCGGTGAACAGTAGAAGTACAAAGTTCCTGCATAAAGAAACTTTTATGACTTCACTTAAAATATATGAAAGCAAATAATTTTTGTTACTTTACACATTTATTAAAATCAACTTAATCTACCACTATTTATATTAACTTCGTTTATTCATTAGATTTAACAACAATTTTGTATCATTAATTTGCGTTTTTTGACGTTTTTTCTGTTTTTCTACGGGTTTTATTTTCGGCTTTTTCGTTAATTCCTGTGGTCTTGGCTTGTTATTTCTCTGCTTCTTGTTTGTGTCTTTAAGTAATATTTCTTTCACGGTCACATTCTTTATAAGTGAATTTCCACTTAATGCTGCTTCTTTCAGCAAAACTTCTTTCTGAAACGTTACTTTCTTCTCTGCATTCTGTTTCTTCTTTAATATTTTGTTAGATACATTTGCAGAACTCGTCTTCTGTTTCTTGTCAAGCTTATTCAAAGCTTTTAACTTACTTTTACCAAATTTAACCATTTTACCAAATTATTACTAAAAAATTAAATCACATGCGATTCTGTAATTCCAAAACATGCGTGACATATTTTATCAAACGTCAATGTCAGTTTCGAATTTGTTATTGACGTTACGTTTTGTTTAATTATTGCAACAACTTTTTTCCTCGTTTTGTTACATATTATGCTTTATAATAAAACGAAAATATAACATTTTGAGAATAGACACTACAAGTAGCTATGTAACTATTGTACCCACATTCGTATTAATATCATTAATCTGGATTGCTATTTTATCGTTCTTTGATGCACATAATAACTATGTATACAAATAAAATAAAACTGACTAAGATTCTTACTATGCAGCTTGATTTTAAGTCATTACCTCTATATGGACCAAACTTTTCAAAGGCGATGTTATAGTGTTGTACCTGCAAATGTACTATAAGCAGCACCAAATGGGCACTTTTACGTAGGTATTTCGCCCTACGATATAATTTAAATAAGTGCAATTTTATTATTCTAAATTGATTACTATATATTTTTAAATGTCACGCAATTAATTAATATTTATCCACCCTAGTGAAAGAACAAGTGCTTTAACCGTGTCATAGTTTAATACGTTATATTTCTGGACAGGCACATATAACGAGATATTAGAATTAATTTCTTAAATTTCACAGTAACGAATTAACCCCAGGGCACTCAGTAATACAATGCACGTATCATAGCACTATACGAAGACAATCATGCCCAGCAAGTAGGCAAACATAAATTATTATTCAGGGTAACGAAAAAACAAAATATCTCCAATAATTTATTATTGTCACATGGTCTCCATATAACATCACTGTTTCACAGATACATTGACACGTACACAACATTATTAAACATTTATTTGTCTATACTATGCGATACATACACAAATCTAAAACATACTAGAAAAAGAAATCTCGACACAACATTCTGTATATTTTGAGAATTAAATAAACTAGAGATTCATAAATTCATCTTTCCCTCTGATTCGGATTAATATGAAAATAAAAAAGATAATAGAAAAAATTACAAAATGATAAAGCTGAATATATCTATAAGTGATATCAAATTATTTAAAAAAAACATGCTTGTAGATTAGATCAATAATTGACTTCTACATAATTAGGGAAAGAGTAAGAAAACGTAAAAAAATAAGTTCATATTTCGCATAATAATCTCGCATAAATATGAAACTAAACTCAACTCGATTGAGCAATGCAAAAAAAAAAACATTGGAATGTTTTGAGTATGCCAACGTGAATAATACATTTATATTATATTCGCAAAGTCCTAACACCTTATAGTTATTTAAAAAACGAATTTAGGTTGAGTGTTGTGGGCCCATGACCTCCCGGCATAAAAATTAAACTAAAAAAACGTAAAATTATTCCAGTGGAGGTTTTACATGTGGTTAAATCCGATTTTAATTTCTTTCTTATTTCGATGTTAGAACTTCACTTCCAAAAAAAAAAAACATACCTAAGCAAATTATCACTAAATTGTACTACAACAAGTGTTTATTTGCCAACATAACTTATTTCTAATGACTTATGCGAGAACTTAAAGTAAACGCAGAATAAAAATCCTTTGGGAATTTTGTTTCTTTGTAAAGCACAGCCATTTTGACAAAAAACATATTCCTTAAGCTTGATGAATCCAAGTGAATAATGTGGTAATTGTTTTTTTCTACAAAAAGCTGGCGTGGTCGCTATCACCTGGTGGGAAATTATATATAATATATAATCTAGCTGTATGTTAACACTTTTATTAAAGCGTTAGAAATAATCTTACATTACCACATTATTTCATTGAAATGTTAGTTATTAATGCCAATTATTTATCGCAAATTATTTTTAATTTTAACATTTTCCGTAATGCTATAATGTTGTAATTGTACCGAATATACGCATTTGTTGATAACTTCAACATTGATTCTTACATGCTATCAAAATGTATGTCTAGAAATAAATATCAATAACAAGTAAGTTTTAAGCAAATATATTATAAAAATGTTTTTACCATAATTTTATAACACCAAAGATAAATTAATCTCTTAATTAAACAAAAAAATCGAATGCTTATTCATAAGCATTTTTGGAGGAAGACTGTGCGAGTCTATACCTCCTGAATTTGGGACCTAAGTCCGCCCCTGATGGCATTAATTGTGTATAACTCGAAAAATTATAGTTGTGTACTTGTATTTATATCATTCTACGTTAACTTGTTATTGATTTTATCCCATACAATTAATATAATACACGTAATTGAAGACAGGCATACAAAAGCTACCGCTAGGTACATATACACGTATTGTCAATGTTTATATGCTAAGAGAAAAAAAGCAAAATAATTTTAAGAGTATTCCTAGTATTATGATCAACTTAGACAAAAAAATAGCGTGATTACACAGTAACAGTTATTTAGATACGGTCCACATCTTTTAAATAAATAAATTAATATTTATAAAAATGTTTATCTTGAAACTAAATTGAAAGACATGAAGGTATTATTGGAATTAAGTTTGAACTAAAATCTCATTGGTCGTATAGGACACAGCTATAGGAACTTTGTGAAGGAATGTTTAAAGTATAAGTTTGTGATGTTTGAGGGGCAGTTGTTTAACACTATTGAGATGAGATTGCAATCAGAATATTTGATTAATTTTGCTCTTTGAATTTTGATTAGTATACTTTTTGATGCATATCATACAAAATATATTTAATATATGAATTCTGTAATCTACAAGCCTATTTATAGCTGGGAGTTGGGATGCGTCGCATGCGTCTCGCGATATGGACTACTTCTCTTACATTAACATTGGCAGTGTTACCTTGTATTAGCTACAAAAAATATCGCTCAGCTATTAAAAATCGAGTTTCTATGGATTGTAAAGCTTTCTTGTAAGAAAATACGTCGGCACTAGCAAATGTGTAGTGAATTTTACGATCAAGTCTATTTGAAATTTTAATATTTCCTTCAATTGTGTAGTTTATAGAATAAAATAAAATATGCCTATGCAAATGTACCCTCATATCTATTGAGAAATGCTTAAAAATCCATTTACGTGATACCTAATAGTAAATACTAAATTAAAAACGCATAAATGCATTGAAGTATTGAAATAAACGCCAGTTTGTGCTATCAGATCATATTGGTTATAAAATTAATGTGCCCTGTCGTGGTACAAAATACAATACAATGCAAAAGCGGATCGAAAACCAAAGCTTATGTAAAAATAATGTTTAACGCCAAACATGCAATACAATTCGAGGATATAGATATTTATCTAACAATATAGCAGCAACATTTATATTTATCTAAACAGAGACACAAACTCTATTTATTAATATTTTAAAACGCGAATAATGAAGTTAATATTGTTTGTGATGTCTACTTTTATTCCCAGGCCACAAAAACCGCCTCGGTGGAATTAAAACCTTATTATAAGGAGACAAATTTGAATCATTCTACACGACTATCCGCCATTTTTACTAACCGATCCAAATCGCTTTTTTCAATCTATCTCCAACCAATCAAAAAAGTTTTTCTTGACAGTTTACAAATGAGTTCTTTTGATTGGTTCATTCTCGGAAGATTAAAGATTGAAATGGAGATCGTTTTTAAAAACGGCTGTTAGTCGACTGATATGGGGCATTGTTTTTAATCGACCAATAATGGCTCAGCTCTACAAATAAAGTCCAAAATCAGTTATAAGGCACCAAATCTCAAATGCCTACCAATATTTGAGCAGTAAAATCTGTGTCTCTGTTATGACAGTGATTTAACAACTTTCAAAAACTGATTACATTGGATTTATGGTCGAATAAATTTTACTTTTATCCAACGTAAGTATTAAAATCCAAAACACACTGCTTAATGTAGTCGTTTCAATGATCATATACCATTGGTACGCTTTGGTCTGGCTTTGAATAGTCGGATATGTGGTCGGATGTGTTCACTGAAATAAAATAATTTTATATAAATTTTTATTACAAGTCTAAACTACAATAAATACTTAAATGTCAATCTTATTCTCTAAGATATTAAGTTTAGTTAGCTTTAAACTGGTATTAATAAGTTTGTAGATGTTTTTTACCATGTAAAAACATCTATAATGTAGTAATTAGTATTATTGGTTTATAACTTGATTGATAAAAAAAAATCCCTTAAATTAGGGAGTACTACTTAGTAGATTTTTTGATAATATATTCTAAAGTACTCAATATTTTTTAAAGCTGGGCAAGTAGGTATTGAACTGAAATACATTATGTATTATTTTTGTTTTAAACTCACCTTAACTTTAGGTCTTACTGCCATCGTTAATTTTTGCACTAAATATGTCGCGCGATCTGTAAAAAAAATATTTCTTTGAAATTTAAAATTTTAGTAGTCATTATGAAATTCTAAAGGTATTAAAAGTAAAAAAACATATATGGTATATAATTCTTCATAATATTTATCATGACCCCCAAAACCTTTCACCTAGGTCCGGGCCTGTTTTTTATAAACGCGAGCTCTAATAAATATTTTTTATACGAGCACTGCGAAGTGCCTCTAGCGCACGTGATAATAAGTCGAGTGGGGTCCAATAGAATGTCAACTAACGAGTTTGCTACCCGTCGACAGTTGAAACAATTATGCCGGCCTGTTGGAACCGGATATACACAGGCTGATCCCGAAACGCGACACTTACGTGAGCCACTATGGCGGGTTTTAACACCTTGTGTACGGTGGTCACTATCCGAATACAAATATACCACCAGTAAATCTTATAGAATATATAATGATTTCTTATGTTTACGCGAATTTTAGGCATTAAAATATTGTTCGAATTTTCTCCCGATGTTTCGAAGACTGCAGCCTTTTGTTGTCATCTGTATATCGCTTGAAAGGCCAACGCTATACACTTTCCGCGTAACATCCTAGGAAGTTAGGAGAGGCTGAAAACCAGCGCTGCTCGGAACTACTGTCCCGGTCAGCACAAGCTAAGCTGCTTCCTTTTGTTTTTATTATTGGACATGGTCACGGGGGCGACTATTATTGAATCTGTTATAAGCCAACTCACGCATGACGGCCTCGAGGCAGTTCATCTTGGTCCTGGGGTGCAGCAGCAGCAGGTACACGGGCACGGCGGTGAGGATCATGAGGCAGCCCACGCCGGTCTCCGCGGGGGACGCCAGCGCCGGCACCGCCACCACCAGCACCGTGCAGATTATGTACACAACTGCACACCACGTACAATACATTGACACATTCAACATATTACTGAGGAGTTGTTATAAATCTTATTTAAGTCGGCTAGGTTTATTTATTATGTATTTATTATTTAAGTTTTCTAGCAGATTTAACACTATGATTCCAATAATTAAAATATTGTAACTTATAGCTATAATTAAGCCCAAGTTAGGGCAATCTTATTTTATAAAGTTCTATGAGAGTACTAGCTGTTGCCCGTGGGTTCGCCCGCGTGAAATGTTTTCCCGAGATAAAAGTAACCTATAGCACTCACATGTAACTTCCTTATTAGTGAAAAAAAAAATCAATAGGGACTTCCTGAGATTAGCGTGTTCTACAAACTCTTCAACTTTATATATAAGTATAGATAAGACAGAAGTTTACGCACAACAGCCCGACCTACTAAGGGCTAAGTGCGGGAAAGGAACCCCTCAATATAGAACATAGAAGACAGACGGTTTAAATAAGTTTAAATATCTTTAGAGATGTGTGTTTTTACTCACTAGGGAAGAACAGGTTGACCTTGATCGGCCGCTCGAGGTTCGGCCGCGTGTACCTCAGCACCGGCAGGCAGAACACTGCCGCGCCGATGCTCAGCTGCAAACATGAATATATTGTTAAATTAACATTATTACTAGTGGAATGGAAGGATATTTTTTTTATTTATGCCACGGCATATTAGCTTCCCTGCACCGGATTTTAAGTGAATTAATGAGGGTATTTTTTATCGAATTTACGGCAATTTGGCTTTATAAGACCCGATGTTACAAAAAGAGAAGACCAAAAGAAAGTCGATTAGCAAGATATTATTATAATAAGACCACTAAGGCAATTCTATTTATTTCCTTAATACGCAAGAAGTCTCAAATCGCAAGTAATTGGGCAAGTCGGTAATTATACCGACTTGACTGTATATATTAAGAATAGCGTTTGTTTGTCGACGAATTTGCTTGTCGTTTAAATAAAGCCGACCATTGCTGTGATTTTCGCAAACCCTTTGCGTCGCAGAAGAAAATCAGATCAGGAATAAATGTATATATCTCCTTCAATATAAATGATGTATTACTACAATATATTTAAGATATTTAGATTAAGATAAGGAGGCCTTACTCCGTCTACGGGAGTATATCTGTTTTGTTGCAATCACGGAAGTTCTTATTAAAAGACAGCTTTGATAGCCGAATAGGTAAACAGGGGATTCTTTTGTCTCCTACCTATACGGCTGTTGAAGCAGTCTTTCAAATAGAAAGCCCATAATAACAAAAGATGTATTCGCCCCTATAGACAGAATAAGAAGTGCTGACTGACCCAGGTGGCGAAGCCGACGTAGTTAATGAGCGCGTAGATGTCGGAGACGGTGAGGTAGAGCAGCGACAGCAGCGCCACGGCGAGCACGGCGGGCGCGGGCGTGGCGCGCGTCGTCACCATCGTCAGCATCGCCGGCATCTGGCCCTGCGCCGCGCCCGCGTAGAACAACCTACGCGCGGCGGAACAACTCTACAGATCCAATTCGAGTCAAGTCTACAGCTCGAAATCGAATCAAGTTTACAGCTCCAATTCTAATTAAGTCTACAGCTAATTAATTGTTTATCCATGATTCTTTGAAGTGGACAATCAATATTTATAAAAATAAAGTCTAATAACATAGTAGTTGTCCTAGAGATACAAAATCTAGATAAAACGAAGCAGAAAAGTCTAGCAATTCCAAATATGTACATAACTCATTTTCGGTATGTTTGTTGTTTAGATAATTGCCTTTCAAGCGTCGCTATGATCGACAACCACATGAAGTCCGCTGGTGAGCATAGACCTCCGTTAAAGGTTTCCAGACGAACCTATTAAAAGTGGCCAGCATCTAGCACGTTTCTAAGACCTTTATCAAGTCGTTTATCCACGTTACAGGTGGACGTCCAACGCTGAGCTTGCCGATACCTGGTCCCTACCCCATCATACACCTTCTCCATTGACATGTTTTCTTGCGTTTATTACAATCTAATTGTGTTTATAATAATAATTCAATGAAAAAATACTTAATTAATTCATCATACCATCGTCTAGAATTATAATTTGCTTCATTTCATAAATCAAATGTATTTACTAATTTTTATCCTATCTTGACAAAGAATTATGCGTGTCCACAAAACATAATCATTTGTTCCCTAACATACTAAAGTAAACTTACCTCGAAGAAGTGAGGAGAACTCCGTTGACGGCTCCGAAGGTGGATGCCGCCACGAACAGCGGGATGGAAAGCGCGAACCAACCAAACAGGCGTTCAGCAAACGTCACCGCTACCGCAGCAGAACCTAGAACCTGATGGAAGGACTAAGTTTTAGTAATCTAATTCTGAAGAGGAAGTTTACTGAGAGGTTCAGGCTTTCTGTTGTCACAATACCGATAGCGATTGTCATACAGGTGGATAGAAATGAGGCGTCAGTGTAAATCGCAGCTAGACTATTTACTATAACATATAATTCGTCAACGAAAAGAGTTCCACGACGTCTGAACTAAAAAAACACTTTTGTAAATGCCACTACAAAAATATATAATTATCTAGAATCACTGCGTTTCAAATGGATATAATATTACTGGATTGAATTCTGAAAGTCTCTACCCAGTTTCTCTATCATTCGAAGCTTTAACGACTATGCCCGAGATTATACTCTAATATTTGAAAGTGGAATTAGTAATATTGATAGTTGAAGTAAATCATGTTAGTCAATTATTAGAATCATAACAAACATTTTTCAAATCTGACCTCGGTGGGCGAGAGCGTGGTGTAGAAGGCGATGTTGGTGAAGGTGTAGACGATGGTGACGAGTGCGCATGAGATTGCGATGGCGCGCGGCAGGTTGCGCACCGGGTCTTTCAGCTCCTCGATTATGAAGTTCAAGTAGTTCCTGGAAGTTAAGCATAAAGATAGCTTTTAGTTTGTTTAGAGAATGTTAAAATAAGTCCTGGCTTTTATCGCTTTAACCTTGCTAGTTATCAAGTCTAGACATGGACGTAAGGTCCAAGGGAGAGCAGGAGGGCAACCACCTCTCTGGATTTTATATGTCGAGTGTTTTTATTTATTTCAAAATATATATTTTAGCTAAATAAAAAAAAACCTGATTTGCCCAACGCCAAAATCTGTAATATTTTCCTTGAGCCAAAAAGTGGGTACGTTTCTGGGTTCAGTGTTGTTAATTTTCAATAAAAAACAAACTTTTTAATTATTAGCTTACCAGCCGTTATAAGCGAACAATCCAGAGTAGAATGAGAGAGCGATAGAAGTAACGCTGTCGGTGGTACCCTCGAAAGTGAAGTGTTCCACCTTGCCTGCAAACAATTCATTTATTATGAAGATGTCGATTTAAACGTCAGCGCAATTATTAACCATAAAAAGTAACTTATTTTACGTATTTCCTGGACTAAGGCCACCAGGACATCCAACAGTTTTTACATTAATTGCTATTAACACAATTGTTACTATTTGTTTTGCTAGTGGTAGGATATATTTTATATCCGGATAGCGACCACCGTACACAAGGTGTACCGCCATAGTGGTCCACTTAAGTGAGTCGTATTCCAGAACCAGCCTGTGTATATCCGGTTCCAAAAGGCCGGCATAATTATGTCGATTGTCGTGGGGTAATCATGTCTGGTCAGTAAATAATCGTATAATAAAACACAACATTCAAATATCATGTCGTATAGTAATACTAAAATTTGAAGTATACGGGGCAATCACATGGACGGTCCAGCCAAATCGATAATTTACTGAAAGTACTTAAAGACAAGCTATTTAGGGTAAAGTAATATTGGGGTTTTTCTACTCGAAAACTGGAATTTGCACCCGAAATGGCGATAGACTCGACCCCTATCACATTATTGGAATACACACAGCGAGAAGAACAGCACGGCGTTGAGGATAAAAAAACACGAATGTAGAGACGACCCCACCTGATGGAAAGTGATTTTAGCTTTAAATTTCCAATCGTCCTTATATTTTTCGTATCAACAACCGATGTTTCTTACAATAAACAGAACATTTACTTGTTTAGATAAAGAAGAATAAATATTTCTGTTGAAGTTAATGCAGAACCAGAAGAGTTAGTTAAGAATTTCAAATTTCCAATCGCCTTTATATTTTCCATATCGACAACAGATTTTTGTTACAATAAAGAGAGCATTTACTTTATTTTAGATAAAGAAAAATGAATATTTCTCATGAAGTTACTGCAGAACCGTTTCGAATTAGTCCAGCTATTTTTATGACTATGATAATCGAGTACATGTGGACAAAAAGTGGTAACAAGAATAAAGTCGAGTTCACACGATATCGCGGTCCGGATCGGCGCAATCATCTAATAAGTAATCGTGTCTGTACGCCGACGCCTTCCGACCTCTGGGAGGGAAGTGGGAATTGCGGTTACATTCGCTACATACAATCATGGACTTATTATACTCTTGAATGTCAAGTGCAATAGCATTAGTATTTACTATGAGAGTATTCTATGATAACCTTTTGTGAACCTCAATAACGATGATAAAGTTACTTGCTTTTTTATTGCATAGACTTGTGAATAAGAGAGGTCTGCTGATGTTTAATGATGTTCTTCGTCCATAAACAAACGCAATATCAGAAGAATCGTCAATGATCTAATAGACTTAGAGGATTAGAGAAGGTTGGGATATTTCAGCGAAATCAGAATACCTTACGCTACGAAATATATTATCTCTATTACCTACATAAACTAACCAGTTGAATTTTAAAACCCATCTAAAAATAATTTACTTCTTGAACTCTTTGAGATATATAATATCAACCCTGTATTATATACTGTCCCACTGCTGGGTACGGACCTTCTCACCACGCCGGCCTAGAGCGATTTGGTAGACTCCACATACCTTCGAATATATTATGAAGTACTTCTCAGGTATGCAGGTGTCCTAACGATGTTTTCCTTCACCGTTAAGGCAAACAATAATTCACAAAGAATACACACAGACTTCGAGATATTTTACGTGAAATATTGCGTAGGATGTGATATCCCTAAAGTGCTAACGCTTTTAACTATAGAATTTTTAAAAATAGATAATTAGGTCGCTGTAACACATTTTCAAGCGAGATGAGTGACATCTTCTGTATAAATTAGTGCCAAGTTTCTTGCAAAACTATATTTCTACATTTTCTATAAAATTTACGATATTAAGTTTAGCAAATAGTAATACACTAGTTTCTAGACAACATAGTTGGATCCTAAACGGAGAAGTTTTAGATACAACTCTCAGGACGGTCAATAAAAATGTTCTCACACCGAAAAACAAAATCTTGAGAATAATCTACGATTTAGAAATCTATCACAAAACCAGAAATAAGTTGGACAAGAAATCCGCCTCTGCTTACTTCTGTGGTGGCACAGGATGAGCTTATGCCGTATTTACCAAATTGAAGGTGAGCAGGGAGGCTAATGTTTATTATTAACTATATCCACGGCCGCCATAGACGCGAAAAAGTTTCGTCACGAATTAACATAACTACAAAACACGTTTATGTAAATTTACATTTCGTCTATATTTGCGTCTCGATGATATTTTTGTTATTCATGACCTTATTTATCACTGGGTCGTTCCAATTTGTAAATATTTAAATCACTGATTACTTTAATCATTAATTTGTCTCTTAGTGCTTCTTTCAATATTATATAAATGTGACTCGTAAAATATAATTCATCATCATCATCAGCCGCAGGGTGTCCACTGCTGAACATGTGTCTCCCTCAAAGATTTCCATATCGACCTATTGGAAGCGAACCGCATCCAGCAATATAATATAATTGCATACGATCAAATGTACCTACAAAAATCTTTCACTAATAAGGACATGGAATCTTCTTAAAAAATTAATAAGAAATGATAATTAGCTATAATATACTTTAACTAAGGAAAAATGTATATTTAATTATTGTGAATGCGTTTTTGCTCTATTTACCTATTTGACCATAAAATAAATTAACATAACCATGACGAATCTAATCAACAACAAAACCAGTTAAAGTACTAAGAGACATAGATTATCGATGAGGTGGGAGTAACAGAAGAGTACAGTACAGAAGGTGTTTGGGACCCGCATTAGGTTGGGCGACCTGAAATTTTTTTAAGACCCATTTTTTATTAAAACTGTCTTGCAGTTATTGCATCAAGCTTGCACTTGTGACGTTCGTTATGTCCATGGTGCTTTCTCAAGGACCTGGTACCTCTGCTACCCCCCTTAAAGCCGGTAGGTACTGGTAATACCCAGTGCATGATTTCGTGTGTTATAAATAAGTAGGTTACCATTAAGGTGTGCCTACCATGAGATTAACTTTATGTTATCCTGAATATTTTTTTTACTTTAGAAGTAAAAAAAAAATTCAGGATTTTCTGCTGGTATCAGCCCGGAGTCTAGAATTTGTGCCCGATATGGCGATCGGCTCGGCCCACTGTCACATCATGGGACGCAACACACTTGGCGAAAAGTGGATGCCTTGGTTGCGCCTCTGCATATCCCTTCGGGGAGAAATGCGCCTTTTTTTTTTAATATTTACTGTTCTAATCATTGAATATGATTTCTTTAGGTGATTAAACCTTACTAAAGGTTATAACATTTATATTCTTATATTTCTTCGAAAACAATTGGATTTATACGATACAAGTTCGAGGAAACTCCTTACTATTCTCAGAAGCCGTAAGATACATAATGTTTGCCTGGTTTAAGCAATTGTAATTTTGTTTTTATTGCTTTAAATGACGAGACGAGCTTGCCGTCCGCCTGATTGTAAGCGATACGACTGCTCATAAACAGTAGAAACCCCATCCTACATTTTGTATTACAAAGTATTGTTTGGTATTCCACTCCGCTCGCCATCCTGAGACATGAGATGTTAAGTATTAATAAGTCCAGAAGTTACACCGGCTACGATGTCCTTAAAACCGAAACACAACAGTCACTACATACTGCTGCTTGGCGGCAAACAGACATTGGGATGGTAGCTACACAGGCGGACTCCCACATATTTGAGACCTACCAGTCAATAAACATTTACACCAAAACTTAAAATTACGAGGAACTACATTTCAACTCAAGCAACATTTTTAGTCATCCTTAACTTTCGTTATATCCTTTCACTGTTGCGTCAAATCTCGTCAAGGCTATACTAAATAATGCTATCTTAATCTGTATTCAGATACATCTATCTAAAATTCGTGAGTGCATATTAAATCTAATCGGTAATATACAAAGCTATTGATTAGTTTGAGAGAAATCTGATCTCATATTTGATTTTAAGAATTACTTAGCTCTGCATGTTTATGTTTTTTTTTTTGATAATTAAATAAATATTTATAAGGAGATACTGCTTCTTAGGTACAACAACTGTAGGTACCTATCTTATTAAATACTTAAAACTTAGGAAATACGTAAAACACTAATTGGACAATTATTTTGAAGATAAAGTATGTTATTGACTGCACTGTAGCATATAAAATGCAGCTTGTTTTGGGACAAAACTTATGCAGAAGTAACCAATGTTAAAATTTGTCGTTTGTTAGTGTTCTATAGAGTTATAAATGATTTCATCACAATTTTAATTTAGTTAACTAAATCATGTTTTTCAGTATTTTAATATCAATAGGGTTCCGGACTCATTTTTTTCTTTACTATTATCAAATATTTACGTTATATAAATTATAATACAAAAGGAATTATTAAAATCTGGTAAAAATCAACAAGTTACAAGTCTTTGAATGTCGGTGGAAGGGGTAATTAACAAGAAACAGAAAAGACACAAAATACCCATATTTGACGTCATCGGGAATTGCAACGCGTGCGAAAGAAAGATATGAAGCGATATCCCCACAACGCGCCCACTTCTACACGTTACAATATTTGAAATATGAATTACTAGCTCATTTTTTAACCAATTTTTATGCAGTTTTCGCAGGAGTGCTTCTTTTTCGTGTCATTAATCATTACATATAGAATAATGACCAAAATCAAATATAGGCCGGTTCCATATTGTCTCTTCAATGTACTTTAAAGAATTTACAAAAAACACATACATTAACAACCATCGCCTTTTTTAGAAGTTGTTTATAAAGAGGAAAACACAAGCCAGGAAATAATAAAATCAATACATACTAAATGAACAAAATCAAAACAAAATAATAGGGATGATTAGCGATCACGAAGTATTTTGACGGAGACTCATTCTTGTACGTTTTTGCGTGGAACCGGTTGCCAAACACGTCACCTTGAGCCTTCGAAGTGTAAGCGATTAGTTAATAGTCAGAGGTCCGTATTAATATGGATCTTATGTGGGCTGTAGATTCAAATAATCGTTTCTTACTTTTGTACTAATATTACATAAAATAAAACTTTTTGTTTTATTTTTTTTCGCAATTTCAAAGATTCAGGAATGCTTTTAGCAAGACTAATGGATTTTGAGTACTCCGTTTTAGGTTAAGAGGGTCTAAAAAGTATTTCTTTAAACGAGTAGCGTTGAGTATTCCCGCGTAAAAGTTGAAGATTCACTATATTTTTCTCTTCGGTCCGTTTCAAAAGTTTTTCCAGAGAATTTTGCAAAACTCCTTGTACTTATTACATTTCATAATCAAACACAGTAGTAAGTACACGATAATTTAACTTATCTATTTTGACATAATTCAATTAATACCTATAAGATTGTTGTTTATATGCAAATTAAATATGCCTAAATTATTCGAGAAGATAAAAATTTTATGATTTAAATGTAGATAACATAAAATTTATAACCAAAATAACACTCAAAACCTTGAACGATTATTTCCGAGTTTTCACCGACAGTATACGTTTGGGTTCTTTGCCGACCATATAGCCACAACAAAAGCCTATAATCAATTTACTGACTCGATTAATTCGATGATATAAAAAGAGCCATTTGCAAGTAAATTGAACGGGGAAGCAATTTGCGTGCGTCTGATTGGAGACTCCGCTTGGGGCTGTTATTATGAACCTCTAGATGTCTCTTGCAGATGACAGGGAATTACATGCATAATGCCAATTTACGTGAAATGATGCAAAACTTTCATTCAAATATGCTTCGACCTATTTTAGTTAATAAGTTTTTGCTGGCGTTTGATTTTCGTTAATATATTTCAAGTCAAAACAAAATATAGGGATTTTGTAAAATAAAAACTATTTTTCGGATTTTATCGCGATTTTCTATATTATAATTTTCTCTTGACCTTTCGAAGACCTTTTAAAGACATGGTCACGGATGGGACTAAGGTATTGGTCGTTCGAAAAATCAGTTACAATATCTTTTTACACAAAATAAAGACTGTATTGTTCCAGGAAATTAATTCCATTAATGTAAGAATTTTAAATCAGGTGGCTACACGCAAATTTCACCTCTTTATAATATTATTAGAAACCCAATATTTCCCCGTTTTCTTAGAATTTCTTAAGATGTTCACCACATTTATGGTTCCTTCGAATACAATCACTTAACAATCAAGGTTTCCTTTGCCAACCGTTTACAAAGATTACCTAATAGTTCTTACGACCGAAAGTACTAACTAATAGAATATTTATTATTCTATGCCGAAAGTGTATGCCGCGAGAAAAAGAACCTTGTCGCTCGCTGTAAATGATTTCAAACTATTTTTTTTATTGCTTTAAAAGACGAGCTTGCCGTTCGCCTGATGGTAAGCCATATCACCCCCCATAAACAGTAGAAACACCATCCAACACCTTGAATTACTAAGTATTGTTTGGTATTCCACTGCGCTCGACATCCTGAGACATGATATGTTAAGTAATGGTTTTTAGATTCATCCATTATATTATTGCCATATTGCACAATATTTCGCAAACATGTGGAAATAATATTGGCAAAATGTATATAGTAATATATTCATATATCTTTTTAGGGGCATATTAACCTTTGATTTCATAATCTTGTGAAACATTTATGCCATTTAAAAAATGGGACTATTGTTTTGCTAATTTTAGACAAACGTACATATGTGGCCTTTCAAGTATTACGTAATGCAGATTTTTCTATGATTTTGATTGCACATGTAAATATTTTCTAGTCCATCAAAGTGACAACCCTAGAGCTGAATAAGTGTGTAAGGTCCATAAGACTAAGGGGACACGTAATTTTCACTAATAGGTAAATTACCCTAAGCCTACTTTTAGAAGCCGCCGGCAAAAGCCATTACAGGCTCATTAAGGTTATAGCTTAAGGTCCATTTTTCATACATTTTGTTTCACCTTTAATCTGGATAACTAAACAAGTATTGGCAAGTAAAGAATTTAAATTCACGTCTAGTTAGTGATTAGTTCTCGTAGTTGAAAGAAAAACGTAAAAATAATTAATATGCATGGATATTTCGGACTTTAAAATTTCGTCATATTAAATTGGGTAACTAAACAATACTTGTTTAGTTACCCAGATTAAAGGTGAAACAATATGTATGAAAATGGACCTTAAGCTATAACCTTAAGGCTAGACAACGCACAGCTCAATGTATCGACGCCAGAGGCATGACAACGGAAAAGGTTATAAAGCATGGAATTAAAAAAAATTGAGAATATATAGTGTAAATTTTTTTAATACATTTGAATTAAGAATAGGGTGAATAAGAAAAAAAAATATTGCAATGTAAAAAAAGCGTGGGGTGCTTTTTCAGTAATTTATTGACTCCGTGCAACGCAATTCAAAGTTTCCGTAACATACAAACATGAGATAGTGAAATGCGTTTTAAAAAATGCATTTGTAGGTAATGCTTACCGAGATTATAGTAAATTCTACCTAATATACACCCTGGTGTTCTTACTAGCCGGTAAATTATCAGATATCGCAAATTACCAAGAACTAAGAAGATTTAGCAACCCACTTCGCAATTCATTACATCATGTTGGAGCTAATCCTGCAACACTAATGTCGATCATCAGACCTACATCGACACTATTATTATCGATAGGTCATTAACTAAGAACTTATATATACGAAACTCCGAACTCTTTTGAAACTCTCAAAAACCCGGGGCAATTCTGTCGCATGTACGATTCTGGAAATGACATAAAAAGTTGTCCCGAACAGAATGGCAAGGTAAATCTTCCCCGAATTGAAAGGTGAGACTCGGCTCAATATATTTAGCGCAACAAAATTTGTCCGTTTAATTGCGGTTTAAGAAAAAGACGAGTGTAAATTAATTAATAAGGAAAGAACTCCTTTTCAAGGCGAAACAGAACGAGATTATATATCTGACTGCAATATGATTTTAATCTGATGCCGTAAAGTCTACAGCGCACTGTAAAGTTGACGGAACTGGCTACTTCGGTGAAGCTTTCACTGTTTTTTGGATTTATAGTACCAGCAAACGACTTTACCATCTTAACCATCCACTAGTCCAAAAGAATCATGAATGTGCTGTCGAACTTATTTTTTTTTCATTGCTTAGTAGGCAGACGAACTAGCAGTCCGTCTGATGGTAAGTAGCATCCACCGCTCAAGGCGTTACCTACCGGGAGGTGAGCACTCTTTATAAATCTCGTTTATATTTAGTTATTTCAAGCATGGGAACTCACAGCTAATAATTACACTAGGAATAGCAATAATTTAGGTGCAGAAAGTCAACAATAAATTCTTACTTATAGAACATAATAGGACAGGATAGAACATGTCGTGAATACCACTATATTTTTGAGAAATAACATAATTCTGGACTGGAATGTTTTTCTTCGCGATAAAAAAACCCAAATAAAAGAAGTGGTGTTTGCTAATGCGGCAGTAAAACAGTGTTTTGATATTTCTGACATTTGACAGGGCTGATACAATAGGGTCAAGAGCGTGACCTTCGGAACCAGATCTCTGCTCTGTATGAGCATAACGTACGGGAAATAAAAAAGTACTAACTTAATTACCATTAGGATGTTTGCGTGATTATAACTTCAGAGAAACGATTATTGTTTTGTCAACAAGGTGTAACTGGATTGTTCTTTGGTTCAATTCCAAATTGGGAAAGATAATAAATATTTCTGAATTAGATAAACACGTGAGTTGTTGAATGGGAATTTGTGCCCGGAATGTCAAAGAAGGTAGATATATTATCGGACGTAGTATATCGATGACCAAGAATAAGCAAATTTTATGTACAAGATGAAACTTGAGAGCTGAGCTCTACATGCGTTAGGTATTTATCCTTTTTTTATGTAAATGTAAATAATAAATAAAAACCAGAAAAAACACATTTCCGTTGCACAAAACATCTCATGTAAAAGTTTTTATAATTTTATAGTTCATTTAACCATAAATGTAATTCCCCATTACGTGGAAGTATGTTATAGTTCATTTACCCATTAATGTAATACTAGTAGTAAAAACATAATTTACATATTTTATCTCTAGTATAAGTACAAGTGCAACTGCATTAAAAATGGAGATACTTTAAATGTTTTTATAACCTTTAATAAAACCTTCAAAATCGCTTCTTAAAATTAACGGTCACGCACAGTTTAAATAAACGGAAGTCCATTTTAAACTAAATGGTATAATCATTAAAATTATCGTTTTCAATTACGAATTAACTGAGTTGTTACTTTTCTACAAAACGACCTTACGGATCATTTATTTTGATGAAAATATATCGATTAACTTCAAATAATACGATAAGGCGCGGCGCAGACGCATCAACTTATCGAGAAAGAATACACTACTTTTAAATAAAATAGTTGACAACGTCTGAGTGATGCTTAAATGGTTTTCAGATGAATTTACGTCAAATTGACAATAATTTATATATAATCTTGTATAGTATAAATTTGAATGAAATGTTTTTAAGAAGATAAACATGTTCTAAAAAACAAAATGTTTTATAGGTAAACTTGTCTATGGAGTCGCCAGTAAGGAAAATAAATAAACAAAACTAAATTGAGGAAACAAGTTTTAAATAATATATGTTCACATGTTTTAAATTTTACAGGAGACCCATTGCCTTGAATTAGGAATTATGTATTTAACTGCCGAATGTTTTGTCGCACTTGAATTGCAAAGCTGCTCTGTATTCGTGGTGTATAGTAACACGCATGATAAATATATTTCAATGTTATATTAATTTTAAATAAGTATATACTATATTATCTCTGCAATATTGTAGAATAACACCGTCACAAATCTTTTGCCCTTCATTGCTAACCTAATACAAAAGGTACAAACATTTAATGTCACGGCAGTTTTTTTATTTAATTATAAAAAGCAATGGTATCATTCTGAATGACTACTCCCATGGCAGTTGAATGGTTATAGCGTGTTAACAACCAAGCTCTGTGTAAACTAAAGTATTATTACATCATCTATTAACCTGCAATTTGGGCGACCGCGTGGTTACGAGTCAATTAGATTCAATTCTTTAAAATTTTATTGATCGTTTGTTACATTGAAGAATTAATCGACTTGCGAAACGCGTACGGAATTTTAGTCAAGATATAATTTACGTATAAAGGTATTCAATAAGAGTTTTATTTATAAAAATTAGGTTTAAGTAACTGGCCATTTTTGCTATCATCTATTTATTTAAACATGCGTTAGTTCTTTATTCAAATTATATTCGAATAAAATTTATGTGTAAATTTATTTGTGGTATATTCGAATAAAGAATTAAGAATATTTGTTCTCTTCATGCCGCTCTGACCTACATTTATTACAGCTCCTAGCAGCACGCGTGCCTATTATTATATATTAAGGTTTATATAAATATTACGATGGCATTATTGAGATTCCATGGAGTCTCGCATATAAATACCTCACTTATATACCAACTACTAACATTCTTTCGCAATACATACGGTTAATTGCTTTGTCAAAGGAAATAAAACCGACTTTCTATTTCTCAGCGGGAATATAATTGAAAGAATAATACTGAAGAAAGTCGTAGTATTCGTATTTTCGCATTCATTTCTCTCCGCACAACTTTAATCTTTCTTATCTATATAAACAAAAAAAATAGGCAACAGCGTTGCTTTCGCGCTGTTTGCAGTAGTAATTATATAGTCCTCGTTTTTTATTTGCAAATAGTAAAACCGTCATCATAAATGACACACTTTTATTAACAAACAATAAGATATCATTAGACCGGGATCGCGAAGTGACCGTATTTAGCACCGCGCGCGTGATGGACTCGTAATTTATTCTCTAAAAATGAAACAAATATTCGATTAGAGATAATGATGGTGTTTTTATAGCTCTACAATTACAGAACATTTGCAGATCACAAAATTATAAACACTAATGGCAGTTAAATTGCACATTAAGTAGGTATATCTTCGCCGGCCGGCAAAGAAATCTATCTAACATTGATTGCTAGAGTTGCGAAGTTGACCACTTCCTCACCATTAGTGATGCAATCCGAACAATATTTGCACATCGAGGTCGCACATTTAGAAAATAGCAAGGCCGACACCCCACGTAATAGCTTTCAAATGATCTCGTTGATCGCAATCTGCTTACATTTTTTCGTCATGCCACAACAGAGAGAGAGAGCATTGAGTTGATTACGTTAAAAAATTGGCGCGAATCGGTTCAGACAAGTCAACTTCTTTTGTATTTAAAAATGGAACGTTATTTTTTCTTCTGAATGAACGATGCGAGTTCAAGCCAGTTAATAATATCTGGATGCGTGCGGGGACCGGGCTTACGATGGTAATTGCAAGGATTGCATCATGCGTCTCCCGTACAAGAACTTGTCTTCCCTGATTTTGGTTCGGTCATCTTGTGAGACAGGCCATCCGCAATTCGAAATATTGGAAACGATGAATATTTATTGATTCGGTTTCTTTGGAAGTAAAGGAATAAGTAAATGGGACTTAAAAATGCCAGAATACATTGACCTTGTAAAATTAGTACAAGCTTATTAATTCAATCCGCAAGTATATCACGACAAATCGCAGCCGACTAAATATATTAAGCTTATTAATATTAATTATTATGCAGTGAATGCTGTAGACGGTTTGTCTACAGAGTACAGCAGTCAGCTTGCCCGGGTTCCTAGCATTATTATAAAAAAAATACACGGAGTAACTGCTGGATGTCGTCTATTTCACGACCACCAAGATTGTCAGAATACAAAAAATTCGTCCACAGCCCAAAGTCTATTTAACATTTTAAATCCAGGTAGTTAACAAATTTCTATTTAATGTGTTTGTGTGTGTAGGAATTTTCTTAAATTTATTTATAGCCATGGATACATGTCCTTCAGCCGGTGTGTGTAGGAATTATCATAAAGTTGCTAGCCTTAAAAAGCCGCAAAAATCGGGAATTCAAGTTTAAGGGCATGTGTACAAGCGGAATGCACGTCGCGCGCGTCGCTAGTGTAAACCCGACCTCGCCAAAACCCGTTTGCGACCAAGGTGACTGACATATTTCAATAGAAATTGTATTCACCTTGCTATTACTAATTACTTTTATTGTTTCTTATGGAATTAGAACAGATACGGCTTATTAATAAATACCGCGAACTGTAAAGAAGTTTATATTTAAATTTTTATTATAAAATCAAACTGTAGTAGATATTTGTTTGTATGTAGGATGAAGTACTTACCTATAAGAAAAACGTATTTAGCATCAAGATGTCAAAAAAAAATGAAAATAATTCCGCGTGGTGTCAAGATCAAACCATCGGCTCGCTATTCATAATCGGCCTACATAGGAGACATTTAATTACTTTAATTATTGTTGTATTGTTCACCGAGTTGAGATCTTCACGGATTGATGGTTTGAAAGCATTCTAAGAATCTGTTTCTATTATATTTTTAGTCTAGATTTAGAGATAGGTTGCGGTTTCTAATTGTATTATTATTTCTTATTGTAATATGCCCACGCTGACGTCCTCAAAGTGTAGGCAGTCTGGTAATATTGATCCCATGATTGTATAGGTACGTATATGACTCTTAGGGAATGTCCCTTATCGCTACTTTTGCATTTCCATATAGGGCAAAAATTCCATTCTTAGATTATACATGTAGATATTTTTCGATTCAAAACTGCCGGCATAATTGTAACAATTGGCAAGGAATATCATCTCTCGTCAATCAACATTCTATCTGGACCCTACTCCAATCAATACCAGGTGCATTGCGCTTTACCGTGCCTCTATTAAAGCGATCCAAGAATCAAATCCAGAACATCACAACTCATAAAACTCGACAAAAGTAATAGTCTAAGAGCCCGTGAACCCCAGACCTTCGTTATTTTATAAAAGCTGAAAGTTTGTCAGCGCATGCTCCCAACACAGGTAACAACGATGGGCCATTATGAAGTTTCAGCTTTTATAAAATAACGAAGGTCTGGGGTTCACGGGCTCTTGCTCTATAAGTTCTTAGACCAGTGAAATTCTCCAAGAAATGCCGACTCATTGTAACAGGCAATACATCCCGAACGTGAATCGATACGTAACATTCTATTTTGAGAACGGGAATACCCGTAACTTATATTAAAATTTGTGAACTAAACTTCATACATTTTTGTTAGACTTGTCGTTTTATATAAAGTAAATGTTGGAAATATTTCTTTTCCTGGAAGCAATTTGTTGGATCTGTAGGAACATACATATTAAACTAACCTTACAATATAATTCCCTAACTCTCTGTGTATATCTATACACAAACACCACGCCATTTCCCCAAAGAGGTAGGCAGAGGTGCAAACAGAGCACGTAATGTTTGCCACGTGTATTCCGTCCCATGACGTAACCAGGACACACGCTCATCTGACATTTAAAAACACAGTAACACCGACCCGAGCCTCGAACCCGAGACCTCAGAGGGGAATCGAACAGTGCACGAAATACCACTAAGCCACCAAGATATCCGTATGAGAATAAATGGTAAAACTATTTTTAAAGTAGATACAAAGTGCCCTAGCTGAGAATCCAGGATCCTAGCCGGTAATGTATACGATCAGTTTTGATATAACTAAAAATTATTCTTAAGGTAAAAACGAATTCTAACACACTGTTAGCAGATTATGTCGTTTATATTCTTTTAGCCGTGAATCTATGTTTACCGATCGATTCCGGCTTAAATATTTGTTCATATGTTTTCGCTTATGTTGATTCATTGACATGAGAGCGTAAAAAAGATACATTTAATGTGTTTATTACCATAAAGGAAGTCATGATCGTTTTGCTCGTCAGTAGGAGGTAATGGGTGCATTTGATTAAAATGTCAATTACAAATTGACTGTTTGAAGTTGTTCCTTTTAACGCTATTTATACCTATTTTCGTAGAAATTTAAGTTAAATTATCGCTTTAAGTTACTGACACTATTATCTCTGAGATTTTCATTCATCGTATGTAAGGTCAACATTTCAATGACTCATTGAAATTTGAGTAAAACCAGAACATCGCCTAAAACTTCAAAACTTTTATAAATTACTAGCATAAGCATATCTATAAACTAATCTTTCCCAACCACTTACTTCGCTTCAACGGTAAGAATGAACCGATCAAAATAACTTATCTGTAAGCGTATCAAAGATACCTACTAATTGTTTCATTTCCGCTGCTGATCCGTCAGTAAGGAGATCATTTATAAAAATCAGCCATTACTCGTTACTCACCCATGCACAGCTGGTAAGCACCAGCAGCGATGATGATGAAGAGCGCGAGGAGCTTCGCGTACGTGAACCAGTCCTGCACGCGAGTCGCCGCGCGCACCGACCAGCAGTTCACGAACGTTAGCAGCACTACACACGAAAACATTCATAGTAAACATAAGAGCTATTTTCCTATAACAGATGGAAATTACAAAGTCTGGTATTCTGACGAACGTCTAAGAGGACAGTGTATTGGATGAGTACCAGCTTATTTCAGAAAGCCATATCAGAAGTTACAACGAGCATGTATGGCGGTTTTATTCCACGTAAGAACGTTAATCGCTGTCTAGGCTGGCATAAAATGGACCTTTTAGCAATTATAAGAGTTAAATTGTGACTTTGAAATTAAATATAAAAAATATAAATTGTAGTTGCAGTACTCACATATACAACACGCTGCCAGGAGTCTAGTTGCTTCATTCGGTGGTTCACACTCTGGGAACACCGGTCTTAATACGTAAACGCTGAACGTTAACGCAACTATAGCCTGTGGACAAACAGAAATACTCTCAAACATATTCAATTGTGTATACACATCCTCATATTCCACAATGAAATGCAACTTGTCAAAGGATTAAGGAATTTCCGAAACTACAATGATGTTTTGTTCTAACTTCAAACACCCAAAACGAATTTAAAAAGGTTGGACGGGAAATTACCATTCGTCTACCTACATTAGAAACTTCAAAAAACTTTCAGGCTAACATAATCTACTACTGTTTAGTATTCTGTTCTCAGTTGTAATTAAATAAGCCAGATTCGAAATCTACAACTTCTACTGAACCATAAATTCAAATGGCGTTAGAGGCAATTCGACTATACTATATCCCTTGATGCCATAAATGCAGAATACTACTACATGTATTATAAATCTCCAGTAATTGCATTCAATAGCCCGTATTTACACTCAATAACTGTAAAGCCAAACACCCGATACGACATCATTAAACGTAAACAAATATCGGATCTATTGGAAAACAGATAGTTCGAAGCGATAAAACTTGATTTGACACCGCGTTGGGCACCAATAAAGGCAAATCCTCTGCGATTGTGAAATAAACAAGCGCTATTGATTCTAATAAAATAGCTTTAGAGGACAAATACAAATATCCCCGATCGATACGATAGATTGTTCAATATGTTACTAAAGTCTGTAAATATACGTTGCGTAATTTGTAAAGGGGTAATGGACTATTTGTTTATGCTGCTTACCACCAAATATATGAAAAGTGGGTCACATAGGAACTACGGAAAACTAAACGAGTGAATGATATAGTTCATAATTTACCTGTTATATATAGGTTAGGTAAGAAACATTTTAATTAATAGTATGTTAGCCTTTATTTGTATCATTACATAATATATTCTCATTAAACATGCACAAAAGCTACTTCCCGCGAGAAGCCTAAAGTTTCTTTCGCAACATTTTTCTCCTAACTTGATTAAAGGCTATCGAATTTGTTGGTAAATATCAGCTACAAAAATTTACTATTCATACTAATGCTTGTTTGTTTACTATTTCCTCCATAGCTCCTTTAGATTACAATTTTCCTTATACTTCAACTTCCCTTTGAGCTGAACTGTCTTTATATTTGAAGAATAACAGCTGCAAAGGCAGATAAAAAATTACAAGTATTCCCCTAACGTAAAGTGACGCTGCGAATATTTGAATAAAGGAAAAATATTGTTGCTTCACAAAACGGCGGTAGCCTAGTGGGAAGTGGAATGGATTGCAGAGACGAATATCCGCAAGTTCAAAACCCAAGACACGCACCTCTGATTTTTCTAAAATCATTAACTCTTTGTGAATTGTGTGAATTATCGCTTGCTACACAGTAAAGGAAAACATCGCGGAGAAAACTGGTTACCTAAAAAGTTCTCTATAATTTTGAAGGAATGTGAAATCTTCCAATTCGCACTAGGCCAGCGTGATGGACTAAGACCTAATAGTAGTAGAGGAGACCCGTGGCCAGAAGCGAGACAGTATATAATACAGAGCTGATATTATTATATTTTTGCTTTAATCCGTTTACAAGATTTTTTAAAATTACTTATCCAATCTCAAATTGTTCAGTGTACTCACAACGCTTTTTCCTGTAAATCTGGTTAAAGATTCCATATTGCGGGTAAAAGGGACTACGTGTGCTAGTTAACTAATCCATAGCATATGCTTCACAAGCCTTCCTCACTTCAAAAGTCCCTAAAACGCTGTAAGTACAACATCATCGCCATCAATTTATAAAATCGAATTTAAAAAATCATTATGTTCCATGGCGGCATAACCGAGATAAAAAGCCTATGTGTTAATCCAGGATATTGTCTATCTATAAACCTCACCAAAACATGTTCATAGACTGTGGCATCTATAATATAAGAAAGATATATGAATATTTATAAATCTTTAAATGGTATATTGGAAGTCTTCGCAGACAAGCGTGGGCGGCGGTAACTCGAGCCGAAGTAAGTTAGGGGTGGCGCGACAATGTGAATCGTGTAATGAACTAGAAATAACCATGTCTGCTGCCGTAGACATATAGTTTAGATGGCAACAAGAGAAGGCGTGGGTTTCAGAGGGAACGAGTTCTACTCTGGGTATATTGGTGTTACACGTGGTGAACAGCATAGAGGCTCATTCTATATAACTACTCTAACACGATGTTAACTAGTGTATACCCAGCCACAACAGTAGCTGAATTAATTCAAAACTTCAATTCACCTACCTGCTCACTTTTGGGTTTTTAACAACATTTTTATTTTCTTTACAAAAATAAAAGGGATTTACTTTACATCGCACACAGGTTTTTTTTTTATTAAACGTAACATATATAGACGATTTAAAGTTTTGAATTTGTTCTGCTACTATTTTACTGACTGAGAGAAAGTCATGGAACCATATTACTTCTAAAGTTAACCTCTAGAAGTTAGTATAAAACCTACTTAGTGAAGTGTCATTATTCTTATCAATTGATACCAATCCGAGACCATTTCTGAGACAATCTAAAAACCAAAAAAAATGGGAATTTTGAATGACTTTTTATGTGAAGTTTTGATGTATAAAATCAATTATGGATATATTAAATGATGACAATCTTCCTCATCAATTCTATAATAACCTAACCGTAAAATAAATTCATCGAAACTCAAGACTGTATTAGATCACTATTGATGAATAAATATAAATAAGGCCTTGAATTTATCAGATTAGTGTTTAAAATAGAAACCATTTTTTTTAACAAGTTCTACACACACGATGAATAAACCATACAATGTAGTAAAACCATATAATTTGAATAACAAAAAGATTTTTCTTTAGCGCAATACATCTGTTAGCCCCGTTTGGATTATTTGCAACGCGACCTTCTTGGCTAAGGTAAATATTTTTTTCCATTTATCAGTATTCATTCATTATTTACATTGTAATGCCTTTTGTGCATTAATTAATTCAATGTTTATTCTTGTAGATTCTTTCTGAAAAAAAAATTCTTAGAGGCGTAGCTGCACGCATCGAGGCCCTTGGCGAATTTGGAATGGGGCCCCTCGCCAGTGCAAACAAATATTTTTTAGGTCACAACAAGACTATTTTTGTCCAATAGCTATCTGTAAAATACCTAGAACGAACCAGTGCACCAGGGCTCAGAGGCAAGTTGGCCCTCTTCCTCTCAGGTCGAGGGCTTGACGCCTGGGGCCCGTGGCATATTACCCTCATTTAGGTCACAATGAGACTACTTTTTTACAGTAGCTACGTGTAAAATAGCCTGAACAAGCCTGTGCACTAGGGCCCTAAGGCAAGTCGGTCCTCTTCCTCTCGGGTTAAAGGCCCCTAACGCCAGGGGCCCTCATACCACTCTAGAGTTAAGCCTCTATTCTTAATATTCATTAATCCTTTCCATTACTTTAAATCATCTATTTTTATGACACCTAATGTCGTTAAAATGGCTTACAATGTATTTATTTTAGCATTAAATGTGTTCATTCATTCATCTTATCCGTTATCTTCGAACGTCAATACTTAAATTAAGTATTAGATCTACGAGATAATCTAGCATAGGCTTTCATGTATTACCTATTCAATTTACAAGAGAGTACAATGTAGTTACAAAATACTGGCATTTATATTTCTTTCGACACGTGATGCGCCGTGACAAAGTAACAAACAATCTCTTGCGTACAACCATTCCACGATTTCTAAAAGAGAGAATTATCTGGCATTCTAAATATGCCTTGGTTATGATTACTAGTACAATTACTCAATTTAAAATTTACTTTTATTAGCTTCTTATTACCAAATATCAGGCATACCATACACCAAAATACAGTCATACCACGATATTTCAGTTTCGTGCTACTACATCAAAATGGGTACCATCTCAACAATCATAATCCCTTATGGTGATAATACACTAATGGTGTTACTTTTCACCATTAAATCACTTCCACTGTTCCACAGCCCTGCTGTAAGCCGCTTAGAGGCTTCTTATATCGCCTCTACTTTATTTCATGGCTTCTACTGTGAGAATTTATCGGAATTTTTGACTTAGCCTTAGTATTTTTGACAAGCTGTTGGAAGTGATTAGTAAAACCTCTAATACTGTATTTTATAATGTCCCCTTGTGTACAAAATACGGCTAAAGTGCATCATTCCTGCAATATGCTGATTTATTGATTGGTAGATTTCTCATACCTACTGAATTGTTGCTCTGTATGTTTTCCTCGAAGTAATAAATAAAATAAAATTTTGTTCTTTCAATTATTTTTTTTACTACAATACTTTTACCTGTTTGTCCTTACTATAAAATATTATGTTATACATTATTGACTCATTGATCTCCTGTTTTCCTCGAAGGTATAGCAATTAATATATCGGGATTTATAAATTTTACATACCTAATATATTATTTACTACGCTTGGTTATCCTCAATGAATGAAGCTAACAAATTCAATTAAATTCTTGCGGTTTTTTAGATAGTAGTATGAAATATTTCGATGGAATTTTATAAAAATAACGTTATTATTTCTTTTTTATGTTTAGAGGTGAGATTTTTATAACGACTTAACGCTGGTTCAATCTAATGTTATATTCTTCTTAAACTTAGTGGCATTGACGACTTCAACCGACGCAATGCCAGGCGTGTAAACGCAACACAAATAGATGATTTCTTAAAATACTGTACCGAATAACACTTATGATAAGGAATAATATTTTATTATTTTAATTACTAGTTAATGACAGACGTTGTCCGGTCTTAATTATGAATTTGCAGCGCACATTCTGTCAATCGCTGACAGTTATTTCAAACAATTGACAGTTATATAAGATTAATATTTTAGTTAAGTTTTCTAAAATTTTCAAATTTTTCTTGCAATTTTTTGATTTTTTTCTTTCATAACCTTCTCCTGACAATAACAAACACAACAAAAAAAAGAATAGTGAAATCGGTCCAGCCGTTCACGCGTGATGGCGTGACCAAGGGAAATAGGGTTTCATTTTTATATATATAGAATATGAAAATATCATGTCACTTGGCTCTTACTTGTGAACAAGGCCGCACTATCATGCATTCGATCCAGAGCCTGATGAAGGCAGCGAAAGGTCCGAAGGTCTCCATGATGTACGCGTAGTCGGCGCCGCTCTGTCGGATCATGGTACCCAGTTCCGCGTAGCAGTACGCACCAATCTGGAATGGAAGGGAGCGTGAGGCTTAATAGGTCAAGGTTGAAGACTGTGGAGTCTAGGTTTACGGAGTACTATTGATCAAGATTTTCCAATCTAGGGTCCGCAGACAACTATAGATCCGAGGTCTAATCTCAAAAGGTCAAAAAAAAAATCACGAACCTATATTTTTATTGGGTTTGGAAAACATAAAATAACTTCAACATTTTTTCCATAATAAGCACAATTGCAACAGAAACTGCTGAATGGATTTAGATGAAATTTTGTATACAGATAGGCCTTCTAAAATAATATACAATCAATTTTTGATCCCGGAAGATTGATGCTATTGGCGCCGCCAAATCAAACTTCTAATAAAACAAAGATAATAGCAATCATATTCCTTACGGGTACTTAACCCCCGACCTCCGATACCGAGCTATCACATGACACAAAAACTACGATAGCACCGTGCTCAGTGCCATCTGCCGATAACAGTTCGTTTACCTAATTAGATCATTACTAAAACTAGTTGGGAACTGATAGGGGGAGAGTGGCAGAAGTCGGAATTTGAAAGTTATCATTTATTCTGAACGAATACACGAATTTAAATAATGTAATGCAAATTATTTATTCTAGTGCCGTTCAAAGTCACTCTTGGTCTAGTACACTAATTCCCAAATTGGTCTGGAGGTACCCCCAGGGGTCCGCGGGAGACTCGACGGGGATCTACCTTGACGTGACTAAAAAATGGGGGTTCACAATTCGTAATCTGGGGTCTACGAAAATTTATCTGGTTTCCAGAGTAAAGAACTAAAATGTTAGCTTGACTTCACCTATCAATATAGGCAGATAATATTTTAAGAAACTCAGCGACTGTTACATGTAAAAATTGCATATTCTGGGGAATTTGGTAGAAATTTTGCTTCAGAGGGTCCACCGGAACCAGCAAAATTTTGAACTTCTGGTCTAGTAGGTAGATCTAAATTTTTCTGTAAAACCCCTCTAGTGTAAATAAATAAAAATCACTTTCATACAGACGAAATTGTGAAGAGAAGCTTGTCCTACAATAAACGAAACAATCAATCATATGCAAACACGATATGAGGGCTTGGAAGTATGTAGTAACATGATAATTTAACTGCAATTGGTCATTATAGTACGTCAACAATCAATAAAGATAATTGAATGTTAACAAAGCATTTATTTTTATACGACTTTGAAAACAGCAAATCTTTTTTCTATACGGGCATTGCACAGTGACCCCGCTGCACTTGATGGTAAGTGTCGACGAGAGACGATTACCCCTCGACAGTCGACACAATTGTGCCGGCCTGTTGGACCCGGATATACACTGGCTGATCCCGGGACGCGACGCACTTACGTGGGCCACTGTGGCGGGTTTTAACACCTTGTATGCGGTGATCGCTATCCGGGCGGATATAGAATATATTCTACAACCAGCAATATCGTTCGTCTGAGGGTAAACGCCACTGCTCATAACAAATTTCTGATTCTCGAATTACAATATTTTATAAAAAAAATCCTTGAATTGGGATTTCAACCCAAGACTGTTCGATTTACATCCATTAAACAGGATAATACGCTGCCACGTACATTTCTGCCATTAGATTAAAATTAATGCTTTTAGCTTTTATTACAATGTCCCGTTCTAACTTAAATTGTACATGTTCTGAGCTTTTATGTCTACAGTAGGCAATATAAACTAAATCGATATTGCTGTTACTTAATGTTTCAAAGTCAAAGTAATTACAAGTGGTAATACAAGATTATAATTTATCAAAACATTTGCACCTAACATTTATAGCCCTATAAAATGTTCTGTTCCAGATGCGATCTGAGATAATGGCTTATGGTGCTATAGTGATGGCTCTAATGCAGTGATGAAAGCTGCTGCGGCGTATTAATGAGTCACACCGACATACCCGTCTTAACTTCAGGGACAATTGTGGTATTTTAAAGCGATAAACACATAACGCTCCTGCCTTTCATTCCCGAAGAAGTAGGCAGAATGGCGCATCCATTTTTACGTCGCGTTTTCTATCCCAGGATATGATGGGTGATCCTAACGCCATAAGACTCCAGCCCGAGCAAAAGTTTTGTGTTCACTCTTTTAGATTACGAAGACGACATTACGTTGGCAGTACACCGTTCGATTTTTTCTGGATTTGTACTTATGTAACGACCAAATACATTCTTGCTCTGCAAACATGCTCACAACGTGACACGGTTTATTTTACATCATTTTCATTTTCAAAACAGTAACTGGGTAGTAGAATGTTGATTTATTTACTGAGAGAGTATCAAAGTGATTGCTTAAACACTGATTATATTATATACTAAGTGTAACTCGCTGTTTCGTCTGCGTGAAGACTGTCCCGCTACAAAATTCCAAGATACAATTCTATATTGGCCAGGATCATCTTTAAAAAAATCAGATAATATTTTTTTATTATTTCCAATGTGAGCCAATTACTGAGATAAAAAAACCTATGTTTCTTCAGGCCATTATCTACCCGTGTACCAAGTTACGTCTAAATATGTACAGATACTTGTTGCTCAAGTTTCCATCTAACAAATATACAAACAGCAAAACATTTTCACAAACTTTCGCATCCATAATATACCTAAAAACTCAAATATTTTATATCGCTCAAACGTTTTAATCAAAACAAGGCTTCGTTAAAATATCTTCCCTAAGTTATTAGAAGCAAGCAATATCTTGAGCCTCTGCGAAGCGCCCCGGGGGCCTATTATACCCTGCTTACTTTAATTCACTGTTAACAAGCTACCATATTGGTTATTATTTATGATACCCTAGTATTGAAGACAATCTAGTGTAAGCTATAGTCTATTTAAACATTTATTTAGGCTTAAGGTTATTTATTTCCTTTTTTTATTAAATTTAACGGAGATACTTTAAAAGGTAAAAAAGCGTATTTTAGTTGTAAACCAATAACCAAGGCTAATCTAGGACAATCATTCTTGAATAGGAAGATAGACCACTGATAATAACAGATTGATTGGTGGGCTATCGAAAATTGTGAACTTAGTAAAATTCCTTAGAAAACTATACCATGAAAAACACTAGTTACTCCCTGAAGACGATAAAAAACATTAAAATGTAAACTACTTAATACTTTTAAATTAGGGTAGTTTACAAAAAACAAAGCACCATTGCAAGAAGTGCAAACTCACCATACTGAAAATTCCTGACGTGATCCAAACGATTAAACTAGCGTTGACTGAGCCGGTGTACTTCAACACGCCAGTGGGTGACACGAAGATGCCACTGCCGATAATCGAACCCACTATCACGGTGCAGCCGTTGAGGAGCGACATCTTCGCCTCCAACGCGCCGCCGCCATCTTTGCTTTCCACATCTGCATCCAGGTCCGATTTGAGAGTCACGCTTTCGCATTCCGCTTCTTTGCTTTTCGGGGACCTGGGGAAGAAAATATTATTAGAATAGCTACTGAATATTGTGTAATGTTATTATAACTGAATATTTGGGAAGATTAACCAAAAGACCCAACTTAAACAACCATGAAAATCTGTCTAATCTGTCTACATTCAATAAAGTAAGCCAAAGAACACACATTATTTGGTTATAATCTGGATTGTTGGCGACATATATTAGCAGAAAATAAGTTCTAATTTTATACCTATCACTGGCCTCGGAATATCCTACATCCTAAGACAACTTCTCACCTTTATTTTTAAATACATAACACAACTTTCGTTTCGCAGTCGGATAACGAATAAAATTTTAATAGGTACACGCCAGAGGCAAGAGCACAACAGCAATAATGATCAACGGATTAGAAACGGTTAGTCCTTGATCGAATTCCGCTTTAAATCTAGATTGTTTCTAGATAATTATTCTCTTGTATCTGTTTGAAGAATTGTTGCTGATCACGGCAGAAACAATTTATGCAAGAATGGACCTTCAGTATTGTACTGTAAGTTTTTTATTTTATTAATCTTAACTTTCTTTCGTGTGAAATACGAGTATCTTGATGGCAGCGCTTGACGGTAAGTTACCTTATTTATTTATTATAAATTCTCTCACATTGAGAGTTAAAAATGTAAGCTACTTAAGTAATGAACAATAACAATATCAGACTACAGGTATTGCCAAATCACAGTATAGAACTGGGCGTGGAATTATGTTCCAAGTCAATGCCAGCCAAGGCCATGAATTCAGAATCGCTTTGATGGAAGATATCAGCGGTATCAGTGCACATGGCATTAAAATATGTAAGGGGTCGATTGTCACTGTTGCTGTGAACAACATCCTTTATAGTGGTGCGCGTACTCATATACGTCTGTAAGTATAGCAATCACTTCAACAAAAAAGGCTGGTGCGGTTCGATAAGGTACTATATTAGGTTTTAATGCATTTCTTCTAACTCTACAAAACATTCAGTTGATACTCTGTGACCATCAAGAAAACTAGGGAATAAAATATAATTACAGTTTGTTATCTGTCAGACGGAGGTACCACCTCCATAAACATACTTTCTACATTAGGCCTCTTTTTTTTGTTTTCGCGGAGAAAGTGCCTTATGACTACCGCCCAGGCTTCGGGAGGGGAGGCGACTGAGCGGTTATGTTGGGTTCACCGTGCCTTACGGCCCGGCGTTGAGCCACCCGGATCTTGACCTTCGGGTGACCGCCGGGCCGAGTGCCTAACCTATATACAACACACGGCATACCAACTAAAACTCCGCGGTGGCCCTCTTCGGCGCATTACGACTGTGGGCTTCCTCTGACTGAGATGTCTAAGATTTCGTCCGCAGTCGTCCCTGCCCGGTGCCGCCTGTTGCGGCCCGTCTCCTCCTCCTGGGGGAGGGGGGGGTGCTCAGAAGCCCCCGCGTAACCGAAGGACGCTCGGCGTCAACGGCAGCACGAGGCCTACCTTCCACGCTGCCGTCCATTCCGGGGATCATCACAATGTGCGAGATGTGCACAACGTACACTAAGGGCGGACAGCCCCCTGCTGCCCGCCGGCGACCCCCCGATGGCCCCTATTAGTCGCCTCTTACGACAGGCAGGGGATACCGTGGTGGAATTCTCCAAACGCCCCCAATCCACAGGGCGGACGTTAGGCCTCTAATACTTTCGGTTTCTACATTTTTACTAACTTAAACCAACTCCAGTGTATTTAAAACATGCAGGGAACAAATTACAATGCAGTATTGTTATTAAAAATTTATTTGTAGTTTGTAGCCCTGTCAAATAATCCTAAAAAAAGAAATAAATAAAATGAGAACATTTTTCTTTAAATATCGATTTTCCCTACCCATTATAGATATAGACAGCACTTATTCTAGAATGTTATATTACTTACTAAATAGAGCGCTATACGAGTTACTTTTTTATCGATTAAAAAGCATAAACATTCGAGTAATGCCAAGGTGATCGATTTAGTTATATAATAGTTCAATGTACGAACGCGCGTCGAGCCGCCCAGACCGTCTAATAGTATGATTGCGTCCATCCTAGTGGGGTCTTTGTTGGTGTCAATGGCTTATTGCCGACATATCCTCACTACAGGATATCTTGAGCTCCTTACAATAGATCAAAAATTGCATCTAACTGGTACAAAAGAGCAATTGACTTCCCTTGGATGGAATGGCAGACTTAACGCTCCATCGGATTTATGTACTGGAAAACGGACTTAAGGTATGCGGAATACAGTATAATTTATAAATTTGGTTTTTAAGTTTCATTTAATTTGTAATCAGAGTATTGATGTAAGTGATATAAAATATAGACTCTATTTTACGTTGGTTAAAAATCCGTTTTTCAATACGTCAAGCTAGAGTTGGTGCATATGTTCATGGACCAAAAGCCGGTAATTTTGCTTGTTCTTTAGTTTGTCTTTGGTTGAAAAATCAGGGCAAATTTTTACCATGAGCACACATGAGCTATTATATAGTAGAAATCTTCCTTAAGACAAGAGGAAAGCAGAAGAGAAACACGTGCCAAATGTTGTGCCATTTTTGTTTGACCTATATTTTATCGTCTAAGGGCCAGCGCCGACCTAGCGGAAATGTTCCCGTACATTTCTGCTATTAATGATTTCAACCTTATGTAAGTCCAATACAATCGAAAAACATGCAAAACTTGCTGTATCCATTACAAAATATCTCTTAGATTTTCGACTTTATTAATTTTCCATAAAGACGAAATTTTATTGTAGCCAAAAAATGTGCGGTCATGTTTGATCAATTCTCCATCAGATCAGCGCTGATACTAAAGAAAGGAGACAAAATATTTTCAAAACAATAATTATTCATTGTATTTCCTCCAAGACCTATTTTAGATTGGTAATATTTTAACCGTTAAAAAACTCCTCAAGGAGCCGAATATTTGCTTCAAAATAACACAAAGAAATGCGGCGTCCTTAAGATAGTTTGCTCGGAATTTCTGAAGACAAACTACATGCAATGATTTTACTCAACAGCACAATGCATCTGTACATACTTGAGTTATCGATTAAGAATTTTAACCAAGATATATCCTATTATGACCTAAATAAATTCAATAATTAGGGCCTTCAATGAGTTAAGGCACAAAAGTGGGTAGTTTTGTGAACTCCAAAAGCAAATGGAAGGGAGACAGTAAACGAAAATTTCAATACCTTCTTGCGAAGCGCGCAGCGATCGCCGGCGCTGCTATCTTCCCGACCATGTCAGACAAATGAGTCAACGTGAGTGCCAAGAGGATGGCCACAAATTTACCACTTCCGCTGTTGCAACGTTGATTTGAGTTACATTAACTCAATTGCGAGCATAATGTAATTTGTTTTGGGTTTAAGGTCGAGTGGGTCATGTAAAGCTTGCATTATATCAGTGAGAGTCAAGTTGTGTCAGTGTTGTGGTCAAATACAAGTTTCGTTTCAGCATCGACAGAAACTGCCTAACTTACGCTTTGGACAGCTGACTTCCTAGTCAATAATTTCAAGAATCCAAATGTTATGAAATATTTACTAGTTCCTATAACATAAGCGAGCATTTAGAATAGATTTTTGGAAATTCGTTACTGTTTTATCCCGTCGGGCACTCGTAATATTATTATAATTTCTGAATGAAAATATTTGTGGGCAAAATCGAATGCATTTCATTTTAAGTTTAATAGTGCTAGTTGAAAGAACTTCTCCAATTTTCTTTGCAGAATGTCGTAAATAGAAATTTAACAACTACTTTATTGTACAAAGAAATCCTATCGAATAGCAATTGAAACGCACGAATACCGAGAATATATTGAATAGAGCTTGCAGATATTGCGAATATTTTACGTAATATTTGCACCCCTGTGCCAAATAGTATGTACTGCAGTGGCGAATGATGAAATTTTCCGAAAAGGAAGCGGACACAATATAAAGGTAGGTTCTTATATGCATAATCGCGCTTTGCAAATCGTTCTGATGATAATTAGATTCCACAAAAATTCTTCACAAAGGGAAGCGGCAGGAATGGAGTTATTATTTTTTATTAATGTACTGACCATTCACTAATATATCATGAGTAAGTAAGTAGATTAATATTCCTCATCAGAATTCAGGACGTATATGAAATTTACAAACTAGCATTACACCAGCAAATGGACTAAAGGCATATCTACATACACCTAAAGAACTTCTAACGTATTACTAAGAGTTGGGACTATTTATTAAATTATTAATTATAAGCACTTTCTCTCCTAATCTCTATTTTCTTTACATCTGGCAGCGAATACATAATTCTTTTTGTATTGTAGGTGGTTATGGACATTGGAGGCCAACGTTGTAAAAAAATATATTCAATGAATAGACAATAGGTTTTTTTGGACTCTCCAACTTTTTACTTACATTGGTATACGGCACGCGTCGACTCTCTCGGAATACTAATCACCTATTTACATATTCCTTGAGGATTCAGAGGCCTCCAAAGAATTGCGGGTGACCCTCTTTAAATTATAACTTGATCATAGCTTCTACGCGTTCAGAACAAAATTAAACAGTTTTTTTTATGCGAGATCGAACAATAATTCCATTAATTCTTCATAACGGAAGATTTAGAGTACTATTTATAGGTAGTACAAAAATAAAAGTATTAAAAAAAATAAGGTAATTGTAATCTAAATAACACCTTTCTTTAATAATTCATACCCCACGAATTTTGCAAACACTCGGGGTACGTCTAGAGACGTCACACGTAGTAGATACTAAGTTAATGGAATCCTTGACGGTTATAAAATTCTTCATAACATGTTTCATGAAAAACTATTTAAATAAAAAACTTCCATTAAATTGCAACATATCACTATATACAAAACTTAATAATAACACTACGACCAAAAAATCATAGTATGTTTTTGTACTACAACACAAAAAAATACAAAACATTGATGGTGAGCCTTGTTAGAAACTGGGCTTTTTTCATTCAGACTAACTTATTATTAATTCCGTGGTAAAGATATGTTAAGATCTGCGTATTTTTACACACTCCTTTTTAAATTACGCAGGATATACATAAATGATTGTTATAGCAAGGCCATATGTAGCGGAGTCCGCAACAGAGTATCTATCTTTGTAAGACTATTTTGTCGGTTGTCATTGCGTCTTATATAGAAATGTGTAGGATTTCTGTACTAGGCCCTGATTCCAGATTTCTAGAGGTCATACGTTATGTTAACAGTTAACAAGCACGTAACACGCCTCATCGCGTTTATAACAATGGAATTAGGCATAATCGTTAATGTCTCCATCCTCTCCCAGTGACCGTCCTGAGACGAGATTCGTAACCCTATAGTGGGTTGCGCTCAGCATGGTCACTTAATTTTCAAAGGTTGCGAGCGCCTAAAGCGTTCACCCACTCACGTAAAACTCCGGTGTGTTTGTATAAGTCCTTGCCAGGCCATCAAACTTATAGCAAGGTTAAAAAAAAACATACAAGAACAATATCGTAATTACGATGTTTTCCTACACCGTTAAAGTATGTATTACAAACTTCTACTCAAACTACATTCAATTCCAGCGTGTCTAGGTTCAACAAATAATGTTTGTTATTCGAGTGAAGGCAAAGTGGTCGGAAAACAGTAGTGTTGTCGAACGAAACTGGGTCATTGTTCGGGAGGTTGACCGCGTCATTTTCTTCGTAGTAACGCTACGGACGTGCTACGACGTTCGCACGCGTTTTGTCATAACTCTAACTAATAGCGAAGAGTCCACAAAATCCGATTCATACCGGCTTCCTTCATAATTAATGTAAAATCAGAACGATTTGCATCCCATTTATGCATATTATTAGTACCTATGAGTTGTGACGAGTTCCCTTTCAGAAAATTTCATCCTTCGCCACTGATTCTGACATACAGTTTTGAGTTTTCGACGGCGTCTTGATTAATGGTTTTTCTAGTATTAATCTAGCTGAGTAGGTACACACTACATAGAACAATGTCTGCCGCGGACCAACTTAAGACCAGGATTGTTGTGTTCCGGTTTGAAGGACTTTGTAGGCAGTGTTATTACCAGGCATTATGAGATATAACGTCTATTTCTTTGACATATCTCGAAAAGTCGAGCGCTAAGCAGTATTTACATTATTTTATTTTTATAATTGTAAGTTCAACACGTGTTCGTATTCTGTTTACGTTCATGGCGTATGATATTAAAAAGTAAATTATCAGTTTATTGAAATCGAAAACACTTTAACACATTAAGTTCTGAGGTTACCGGCAAATGAAATAAGTAAGGATAATCATAAAAGCTTGAAGTTTAGTGCATTGACTCGATTGTAAGCGAAAGGATCGTGACATTAAAACATCTTAACCTTAAGCGGTCATTAAAATTGCGATATTCCTTGTCACATCAGTCGATTATAATTAAAATAACTATAGCTCCGTCGCTTGCTCTTTTTCAAAAATATCAAGACTTGCTATTTTTAGTGGTAGTATGTCTCTCATATGTGGGAGTACGTTTGGGTTGGTACCACCGCAATGTCTATTTATGCCACCAAGCAGCAGTCTGTAGTCACTATTGTGCTCCGGTTGGAAAGACATTGTAGCCAGTGTAACTACTGGACATAATAAGACTTAACATCTCATCTCTCAGGATGTTGAGCCAATGGACTACCTAACAACAGCTAATTTGTCGACCGATTCATAACTGAATATACTCAGACTTACTATTTAAAATAACTGATTGTGGCGGGGAACATCGAAAGCAATAGATTGCGCGGTCGTTCACTAACAAGATGGTCCGATTATATGAAAATCTCATTATTTCTCTACAAATTCTACGCAGTGATACGAGATGCGCAGGAGAGTAATCGGTAGAGACAGGTCCTTTGTTCCAGATGTAGCCTTCTTGATCGCAATCCTCGGAATGAGAATCCGTCTCGTCTTAAAAGACAGGAATTATAACTGACGACAAATTACAGGGCTTTGTGCACACATGATCAGCGTCTCAGACATCATTGTGTTTCACAAAGGAGTACAGCTGCTGAATGTGAGTCGCTAGGGGCTGCTCAAGGTTGAGAGTTGAGACGCGGCTTTTGTGTTCCTTGTACTGAGTACAGGACATTTGAGAGTTAGTATTTTAAAGTTTTTGGTACTCCTAAACAAAACTACATAACTGTTTTTTTTTTTAATTTAATTTAGTTTTTATTCCCCACGTTTCGAAGACTTCTGCGTGCATTCTTTGTACTAAGTTAATGAGAAAATAAATATATTAGGAAGATATGACATGTGTTATGGTTTAAAACTTTTTAAATCAACACATAATTACACTAATGAAATCATTTAGCTGGACTAGAATATAAAAAGTAAATAACCCTTTTGCAACCCTATTGGTATTGGTATTGGTTATGGGCTCCTTTTTCCGCACTTAGCCCGTAAAAAAAAAGTCGGGCCATTGTGCGTGACGTGCATGCCGGCTACAGAGCAAGCCAGCCTAACTCCTTCCAGAAGCGCAGGATCCTCCTGGTGTCTCCACAGGCTTCTCGGAGTGACCCCGGCGAATCGAGGATTTTTGCCCGTTGCGCAGCTACTCCTTCACATTCCAGGATGACGTGGTAAGCTGTTTCATCGGCCAACAGACATCCCCTACATAGGGGGCTGTCGGTTATACCTAGAACATATAAATGTTTGTTTAGTGGGCAATGTCCAGTAATGGTACCTACGACTATGCGTAGGGATGCCCTGTCCAAAGATAAAAGGCGCTTAGTCAGACGAGAGTCCGGGTGTGGCACGGCTTCCCGGGATTGTCTGCATGTACTGATACTCGCCCATTGATCCGCGTGTAGTTTATGTGTTCTGTGACGCAGCCATGTTCTCAGCTGGTAAAGGGGAGCGCCATTATTGGTTCGGGACCCAGTAAAGTCTGGTCCGATCCTCTTTTGCCAGCTCGTCAGCTGCGTCATTTCCTAGAGAGCCACTGTGCCCTTTGATCCACTGTAGGGTAACTGAGTTAGTCTTTCCTATACCCTCCAGTGCTTGGTGGCACTCTAGTATGAGCCCTGATTGAATGGTCTTGCTATCAAGGGCTCGTAATACAGCAGCGCTATCGGATACAATGCGTATTTTGTGGCCTATAAGGCCCCGCTTTTCCACTGCTCTGGCTGCCTCCGTGATGGCGACACATTCACATTGGTAGATGGAACTGTGTGCGCCTAAGGCCATTGATATCTTGATGTTAATTTCTGGTGAGAACACACCTGCCCCCGATCCTGTCCTGGTCTTAGACCCATCGGTGTATATTCGCAGTTCGTGTGTGCCAGACCAGTCATGCTGTTCTTCGGTCAGCCTTACGGTGTAGTTTTTTCCGAAGATATATTGTTTGGGTACCCTGTCGTTGGGAGCGGCCATCAGTGGTTTATAGTTGATGGCCTCTACCAGAATTTCGGCGTGGGCACCTATTGCTGTACCCCAGAGCTTGAGTGTCTTTAGCCTGACTGCTGCTGAGGCTGCCTCTTGTTGGATAAACAGATCCAGGGGCGGCAGTCCCAACAGGACCTCTAAAGCAGCTGTGGGTGTAGTTTTCATGCAGCCCGTTGTAGCTGTACACGCTAATCTCTGAAATTGCTGCAGTTTGTTTCTAGCTGTGGATAGTTTGGTTCTGGGCCACCAGACTACAGCTCCATAGGTGGTGATTGGTCGTACCACCGCAGTATATAGCCATCTGGCAATTTTAGGGTGTACGCCCCAAGTTTTGCCGAGAAGTCTTTTACACTGCCAGAATGTGATACAGGCCTTTTCTAGTTTGTGGTCCAGATGTTTATTCCATAACAGTTTATCATCCAAAATGACACCTAGGTATTTCACCTCTTTTGTAAGAGATAACGTGGTGCCTTGTAATTTAGGTAAGCGAAAATTTTCTATAGTTCGCTTTCTTGTGAACAATACGAGTTCGGTTTTCGATGGGTTTGCCGTTAGTCCTTGTTCTAGGCACCATCGTTCGACGATTTTGAGGGCCCCTTGCATGAGATCGCATAGGACGCCTTCGAATTTTCCCTTAACAAGGATCGCTACATCGTCTGCATAGCCTACAGTGTGGAAGCCCGCCTCGTTTAGTGACCTAATTAGGTCATCCACTACGAGGTTCCACAGGAGTGGCGATATTACTCCCCCCTGTGGGCAGCCTTTCGATACAATGGCTCGGACTTTGCCATTGACTGTCACCTGCACCGCTCTTTTCCTTAGCATATTACCTATCCAGTTGGCTGTGGATGGGTCAGCACCATGGTTGAGCAGTGCACGGCTTATGCTGTTAAACTGCGTCTTGTCAAAAGCTCCTTCGATGTCAATGAAGGCTGCAAGCGCTGAAGATTGAGTTGATAGTGCGCTCTCTATTGTCGTAATGACATTGTGAAGCGCTGATTCGGTTGATTTGCCAGAGGAGTAGGCGTGTTGTTGGTGATGTAGAGGGTGGTAAGTTAGAGCCTCATCTCGGAGATCTCGATCACACAATCTCTCCATTGCCTTAAGAAGGAAGGAAGCAACCCTATTATAAATATATACTTAAAACAATTTGACGCATAAAGTGATGTTCTCATAGACAATAATCGTTCCACAAAAAACAATATAAACAAAGGTGTTATTCTATAATTAAATACAATGAAACATGCTAATCAGGCTTGCGTAGCCAGGGTCACAACACCAAAAATGTGTCTAGAACTGTTATCGTACTACAGGCAACCTTATGAAGGTCACTGGAACCCGTTAGGTACGGTAAACTAACTGGAACAAATCTATGGACCCGTATGTTAGGGTTGGCACAAATAAAGCGATTCGTCACACATTACTTATAAAAATAAAGAGTCGCTGTTAAACTGTCAAGTACAAAGTGAAAATAAAAGCTTTATCTATAATATAAAAATGAATCGCTAAATGTGTTGGTAAGCGCATAACTCAAGAACGCCTGGACCAATTTGGCCAATTCTTTTTTTCTAATATTCGTCGAAGCTCAAGGATGGTTTTTACGGCGAGAAAATATCAAATAATTGCCGGAAAAACCCTAAAAACAGTCCTTTTCTTTATCCCATACAAACGTTTTCTAACTAATAAGTAGAGTCAATTTGAGCTTTATTGCTATTTTATAAAGTTTACTGTTGTCTAAGCAATGTAGGTGTGTTCCTAACATCAAAGCAGTGTGCGTTGGCGCACAGAATATAATAATGTAATGTCGCGTTCTGAAACTCAACAAAAGTGATATCGCGGACCCGACTAAATTGAACAGTCACAAAATGTAATATATCATTAGTTATTTGGTTGGCTTCGCGATATTATCTCTTTTGTTTTACTTTAAAATGCATATTTTTTGTTAATAATTATGATGATTACCAATAAAGCGATTACTTACTTTTAAATGCTTATATCTGTTTTATTTAATAATTATTTTTTATTCACAACGCCCTATCACCAGGGTGAAGGTTCTGTTCAGGAGAATTTTTGCCCCGACAATAAAATAGATAGGAACAATAAACTGTCATATTACAAATCTTTTGGACAGGACGAAGTCTGTCGGGTCCGCTAGTTAAGTAATAATATCCGTGTCAATTTATATGATCTTTATCACTTGTAAATTATCAATTATCATGTAGGTCATAGGTCTTTGTAGATATTGTTAGAAAAAGGGAAGGGATTTGTGAAATTGAAAGTTTAACTAGATCCTACTCTGTCCATCCGGTACACTGGGGCCACTGCTGTGTCCGAATAAAAAAGTCTACTTAAGGCGATACCTCAAGGTACATTTTCATACATTTTGTTTCACCTTTAATCTGGGTAACTAAACAAGTATTGGCAAGTAATGAATTTAAATTCACGTCTAGTTAGTGATTAGTTCTCGCAGTTGAAAGAAAAACGTAAAAATAAATAATATGCATGGATATTTCGGCCTTTAAAATTTAATATGACGAAATTTTAAAGGCAGAAATATCCATGATTATTGATTATTTTTACGTTTTTCTTTCAACTGCGAGAACTAATCACTAACTAGACGTGAATTTAAATTCTTTACTTGCCAATACTTGTTTAGTTACCCAGATTAAAGGTGAAACAAAATGTATGAAAATGGACCTTGAGGTATCGCATTAAGCAAAGTTACTAAGCTGAGGAGGAAGGACTGACTGTACTCCCCATATTACCACAAATTAAAATATTATTATTATTTAATTTTCTTTATTTGTTCTTACGTGTATTGTTTGTTCTTTCTTCTTTATTCTCCTCTTTCTCCCTTCCGATATAGAATTCTCACAAAATCGCATTATAAATTTGAATAGGAGAGAGGAGAGGGGGGGAGGGTAGAGAGGAAAAGCGTAGCTACTATTTTTGTTTGTTTAAATTGTTGTGCACATCTGTCACAAATGTAAGCACTAGCCTAAGTTTTATTGTCTGGTTAATTTATATGTTTGTGTTTGCATTGTTGGTGTGCCTAAATAAATAAATAAATAAATATTATATGGTTCTATTAATTCATGCATGATATCAAATTATCCATGGACTATAGGATACCTCTACCATTCTAAAATTACTTTTAGTCTAGAAACCCTAATTAGAAATAATTAAAAACATTTGCCGCTAGTTCTATACAACTATCTTTATAAACTTTACCAAGGATAGCGTAGTATTGATAAAAATTCAATTCAAGTTTTATTACAAATCATTAACACACATAAAGTTTTAGTTGTTGCAAGCGAAAGCAATTAAATGTTCATTCCGTATTTACACAAAGAATAGTTTATTTTTTATGAAAAATGAAAGTAATTTTTATAAACAACATTGCACACGGCTTTACAACAGAAATAATCATGTCACTCGTATTTCGAAATGAACTCCCTTATTGTGGAAATTCAAATGCATTATTCAGTGGGATTTTCAGATTAATCCTTGCATACGAGACTCAAACCGCATTATAATTAGGAATGATATCTCACTGCTCAACGTTCATTCTATCTATACTCTATATACTATTATATAAAGCTGAAGAGTTTGTTTGTTTGAACGCGCTAATCTCAGGAACTACCAGTCCAAACTGAAAAAATCTTTTTGCGTTGGATAGCCCTTTGTTCGTGGAGTGCTATAGGTTATATATCATCACGCTATACCCAATAGGAGCGGAGCAGTAATGGATAATCTCAGGAACTACCGATTCGAACTGAAAAATTATTTTTGTGTCGAATAGCCCTTTGTTTGTGGAGTGCTCTAAGTTATATATCATCACGCTATGACCAATAGGAGCAGAGCAGTAATGAAACATGTTGCAAAAACGGGGACAATTTATTAGTTTTGAGAGCTTCCGTTGCGTGCGCTGCGTAAACAGTTAAAGTTATGCAACAATGATGTATGACGGGATTGTTCCTGTTAAAAGTTCTAAAAAATATATTATAAAACAAAGTCCCCGGCTGCATCTGTCTGCCTGAACGTCTTAAACTCAAAAACTACCCAACGTATTAAGATGAATTTTGGTATGGAGATAGTTTGAGACGCTGGGAAGAACATAGGCTCCCGGGAAACTACTACTTTTATAACGGAAAACTTTAGCCTGAAAAACTTTATAACGCGGGCTGAGTCGCGGGCAAAAGCTAGTTTCATATAAAAGGCATTGTTCTACGCCTTAATACATTCATATACGTCATACAAGGGAATTCCGTTGTGAGGCCCTTAACCCTTTCAACCCGTTTCTAGTGTAATGGCCTTAAGTGCCATTTCATAGTTGTCCGACACGGCTGTCGGCACAAAGCTGCGTGATCGCGACATTTGGCGTCACTTCAACAGAAGGGTTGTAGAGACCTTTTATACCAGGGAATAAGGACCATATTGTACACGTGTAAATTGGTCTAAGAGTAAAATCACGTATCAACAATATGAACTATGACTGCGAAGTATTTTAGACGGTTTTATATGGTTAGTAAGAGTTAATACTGAATAAATTAAATTCGGGTGTATCCATGCGGTAATGCGTGACGGACTTTTTCATGTTTCTTTTTTAATCTATTATTATATCAAGCTTAAGAGTTAAATAACTGTATTCTATTGCGTTCGCTAAAATTGTTATTTATTTAAATTCCAAAATCTGTTAATCATCGAATATACAAACTATTTGTCCTGTATACCATATACGACAGTTAAGTGTCGTAGTATCCTTACTATATTCGTTGCCTAAACAAGAGATTGATCTTTCAGACTATCCGGAAATTTCACCGAATTCTTAGGTAGCTAGAAAGAACTCGCTTTTCCACATATTCATATACAGGCTAATCTTGACACACAGCATATTTATTTGGGACACTATGGCGGGTTTTACATGTTTGATCGCTATCAGAGTTATCGCAATTGCAAAGCCCACAAACCCAATTAAAAAAGGAAGTAATCGTCTAGACCACGATATAGACTAAATAAAGGATTTGCTACAGCACAGAGCCTAGCTTAAAACACATATAATTCTAACTTCTCGCGTATAGTTCGTCACACACGTGGTTCTTTGACTTCTATATTCTATTACCCAACGTCGGAGGGTTAATTTTCTCTATTCTAATAAAATAGACATATACGTATATTATATTAATATATTAATATGTTTATTTTATTATACATATACGTATTTACGACCCTCGATAACTTAACATGGAACCAGTGGAAAACGGCATTATCTTTTTTATGAAACGGCAAAATGGCGTCGAAAATGTATCTCTGAGTGTGCAAGACAAAAAATACAATCCAAATATAGCTTCTGGTGCAAGTGATAGATCGGATGTGAACCGAATAGCCTCAGGTTCGATGATGAGGAAATAAGTGGGATTTACAATAATATTTGATTTCCGAGTTATGGGACAGGATCCTCTTGTAGTTACTACTTTCTTAATACAAGATCTACCGTGATAGTTTGTGGTCACCAACATAATATTTAATAAGTAGTGGGTATGAATACCTTTGGACTCCTTTGCATTATAATAGGTGATGTACTTATTCGCTACTAATCTGTCATCGCCACTACGCCTAGGTTTCTGAATCTGCTCATAGATAGTTTCAACAAATGACAAGTCATACAAAGTCATATTACAATCTTATCTTTATGCTATAATGGAATTGAATACAATGTTGACTGGCGAGACGTGACCCTCACATTCAAAGTGGCGGTTTAGTTCAGTCAACAAACTGCTGTTTGACAGATTATCCGATAGCCTTTAAGCCTGACGCATACCTACCTTACAATAGAACATCACATTTATTTTTTAAAAGTGCCACATCGTGCGAGTTAGTATTACTCAATCACTATTATACATTTTACTTCACCCGATCCTAAGCATCTATATATAGTCTAAGTCTGATTCACAAGTCACCCCCGGGAACGTATTCAGTAGAATCTATAAAACATTAAAAACCTCTTACTAATCTGAATTCACGTCATTCCAGTGCAACGATCTGACACATGACCCTTTCATCTATATTACTTTACTCTATGCATGACCCGCAGTACTTCCAAAGGCATAGTGTTGGCAACTTCATAATTTTCGTTAGCTTTATTTATCTGACATCCAACTAAAGTCAAATTTTATCTCAATATTAACCAATCTCAACGCTCCGTTCTATCCAATGCTTAGCCACTGCGAAGGCTGTCGTACCTAAAGCACTGAAAAATAGACTGTTCCTCATAGCACTGTTCTGTACTCAAAGTTTGTGATACGGCCGTAAGTCTCGTGATATTGAGAGCAATCTCAAGTCTAGTATCGTGACCTCTGACACTACTATCAGTTGTAACGATATCTATAACATAAATCATTCGTGTTGGAACTGTCCAATCAGCGAACAAGTTTCGTTTTAGAGTTCCGTATACAAGGGTACCAATTGGATCTTATTAGTAAACTTAAATGGTACCTCTAGTCTGTTCGTTTGTTTATAGGACTTTTAACATCTCAAGTAAATAGGTATTAGTAAGTTTTGGTAACGTGGGCCGAAAAACGAACAAATAGATCATCTGATGTTAACTGATCTCTATAAGCTATAAACCCTCACAATACCAGAAGCCAATAATGCCAGCTCTGAAAATAGAGATTAGGAAGAGAAAGTTGAACTTATTTGGACCTCTACAAATCTCACTAAGATACAACAGTCACTTCATACTATTATCGTGTAATTTATGTATTTAATATTATCGTCTGCGAGAGGCGACATTGGCAGGGCCAGGGTCGCGTATTGAATCATTCGGTTTCCCAAAATAGTACTGATAAAGTCAATGCCGTTCGTTGATTCGACAAAATGTTGACCACAAATGTTCGTTCCGGAACACAAATAATATCTGATTAGCATAAGAGACTACTGTAATAAAATTAAAAATCGTTGAAGCTCATACAGGCATACAAAAGGCCTTCAGAAATGTCACATACAAGAGAAAAGATTGAATTTCATGTAATGTTGGGACAAAGACATCAACGATAAAAGAAAACTCAAAATTTAAAAACAAGAACAGGTTTGGCATAAAAAATGGGGGAAGTTTATAAGAAAAATATAGACTACGATAACCATTTTTTGTTAATTGTCCACTCGTGTTCTTAAGTCTTATTGTCTTCATTAAAATAATATTCAAAATTCATTAACACAACAATAAATTTCATAACATTGTTGTGTTAATTGATTGACAATATCGATAATGGTTTAACAGTAAAAAAATCTCTGCGCTGAGCTCCGCCATGTATTCCTCGGCTCTTGGTCCTCGCCTCAAGGGAATAATGACAAATCTAATATAGAGCATAAGTAGTCATTTATAAAACGCAAAATCAAAGGCACTTCTAAAACACAAGCACCTCCGAACTGAATGAAACTGGCTACATCACGGCTCCGTTATCAGCGTCCAATTGCATTGAGGTTATCATCTGGTTCCACATGCTCAGCACATCAGTGGTCGATAGTTGATACTTCATTGATTCTATATTGCATGTAAACATGCGCTGATAAATAATGATTCAATGTGCAATGTTTTTTCATACAGTGTTGTTTTCTGAGGATCATTGGTGTATTGACATACTTCGGCTGTAGCACTATCAGCTCTAGAATCAATCTTGAGAGCTGCCAATATATTCTTCTGTTTAAGAACGTTGAAAATCAATATGATTAAAATGTACTCAGCGAACCGTGAGAGTAGATCCGTGCCTACCTCTTTAAAGTTATAAGCGATATGGTCGTTTTCACACAATCGCTGAATCCGCCGAATTTTTTTTATTTGCTCTATTCTTGCATCTAATTTTCTGATCGTTCTATATCAACAAATGGGCACATTCCAAACTGAACAATTATGTAACGAATTTGTTAGTACATGTAACAACATCAAACAATCGAGCTATAGAAATGGGAGATAGTTTACTAAACGCTGAGTTATTTAAAAAATAAATGTGGGTAATACAATAGTATTGCAGGAGACATTATATAAGGAGTAACTTGGAACGTAACGCTTGAGGTGCGGTCAAGCGGATCAAAAGCAAAATATATAAAAAAACTCTTTAAGCAGAGTCAGTCAATGATCCATGAAATACATTAATATTTTTTTTTGTTTTTGTTTTCTTAGGATTACACATTGATAGGAACTCAAAGCTTTCAATTCATTCAACATTGCTTTTTTCATTATTTTTATTTTTTAGATTAGTAGTTTAAGAAGAAACAAATTAATAATTTCTTTGAACACTTTTTATTGAAGGAGAAGTTTCTCCCTCTCTTCTATGTTGCCGTGCTCTGCAGGGTCCACGATTATGTACTTTCCTTAATTTGTAAAACCTATATTTTAACAATTGTGGAGTGCAATAAATTGAATTGAATTCGCATTTCGTCGGAGATAGGCAAACCGCGTTAATGACGAAAGCGACACAAAAAAAAAAATACTTATTACTAAACGTTTCAATTATAATCCTATAAGTACTTTTTGCTCTGTCTTGTACGCGGTATTGCATTTTCCCGACAATTTGAATCTGGCCCTAAATTGCATTATACCTACCTAATATAAATTGCGTTATCTCCCTCGCGGTAGAGCGCCAGGTGGGAATTGGAATTTCAAATTATTCGACCACTGTTAAAACAGGATAATGCATGTTTTTTTTAAAATATCAAACATACGCAAGTCAGATAACAAGTTCGCAGCTGATTCCAATTAAAAACGAAACAATATTTGTACTATAGTTTACAATAAATAAATTTGCGAATGCTGTTGAAATATGATTTTGTAATAAACTACATAATATCTAAGCGTGCTATAGTTTTTCCACATTTATATCGGCATCTACAAGTATACCTCGTGTAAGATAATCGCTATTCGGACAAACACAAATATCCTACCACCACCAGCAATGTTTAGTATTTTCATTGTTCAAGAGAAAAATTCGTTAAACAGACAAACGAACATTGCAAACAGCTTTACTCAGAGAACAATTAGCACGGGTCTAGTCAACATTTTGTTTGCGAACATTCGCCCCCTTGTTAGACCTCATGTGGGTCAAGGCTTTAGGTACATAATGTGACAATTTTCGAAGTAATGGATGAGAGGGGTGACAAACAAAGAGTGATTGTTCAAGACCCTATTCTGGAATCGGTTCCAGTTCGAATACCAATTCTTTAGGACATTATTCTGTCTGTAACAGCAATGAGTACGGAAAAGATGACCCCTGTAAATTTTTTATTAAAATTGGGTAAAAAATGCACCAGTAATTTATGTTTTAAACATTGTAATGTGCAGTAGTAGTTGCAAAGTGCGGATATCGCTCTATCTCATTCTTTAGCATGCATCTTAATTTCCGATGACGTCGCGTGCACGTATTACGCCTTTCCTCTTGTTTCTTGACACTTACCCCTTCCAACGCAATTCAAAGACTTGGAACTTATTGATTTTTACTGCATTTTAATTCATCCCTCTGTGTTAGAGTTTATACGAGGTAATTAATAAAAGTAAAGAACAATTACTCTATTCTCAGAGATTGTTTTTTGGACTTATTTAATTAAATAGCGCCCATATACATGGACCCAGTGATTTGTGCTGACGATTCGGGTTCCAGAATTAAAACGATTCATATATAAAACATCTTCTGACTGTATCCAAACAAGTTAAAACAATTCAGGCTACCATCATGTAATGTGAAAAGTAATCATGAACCAAAATTACACAAAACATATCTCATACCATTCCACCATTTCAAGATGAAGAATTCTCCTAATTTTCCTAATACTTACAACTAACGATTCTCTCCGAATAACAAACGTATTGATTGTTATTACGAGACGGACAATTGGATAATTAACTAATTAAGTTTGTCTACCAATTTTATTAGCCGTAAAGTCGAAGTAAATTCGTTTGTTATCACTTCCTTATAGTTGTTTGTAAATTCGTAATAGAAACGTCTAATGAAAATAGATGTATTTAAATATTGGACGCCCTCGGTAGCGTGGTTGTATTATGTGCGTGCTATGAGGTGCCTGTGTTCGATCCCGGGCCAGGCTCTGATAGCGTTTTGCTCAATATCAGACCGGAGTCTGGAATTTGTGCCCAAAATGGCGATAGGCTCGCCCACTATACACATCTAGGATGGAACACACTTATGCGAAAATTGGATGCACTGGTTGCATCTGTGCCTGCCGTTTAGGAGACAACGGTGTGATGTGTGAACGTTTTTTTTTAATTGCAAAAGGATATTTAGAATGCTACCCTTAAGAAAATGATGTGTCATTTTTAACATTTTACCAAAAACTCGCCAATCAAGAAAAACTCCGTCCTAACCCTCTTTGATGAATCAGGGACACCTTAGAGGTTCCGATAGAAGAAGCACCCTAGTTAACAACCCTACGCAGTCCTTGCGTCCCTCTTCCATGTAGTTATGAGACATCTGATGCCCCAGGATAAAAATGCACAGCAGTATCATGCGCTACTTTATGTTTTAGTTATTAGATGACCTTACAAGCGCTGATGATAAAAACAGACTAATATGTATTCTATTTATAAAGAATCGATATAATTATAAACAAACTCAGTATTATACAAGCATGAAGCAGCTGTGATCATCAAACAGCTTCAAATCCATGTTTTAATTCCCTTTACACTATCTGTCATAAAATTGTGACAAAACATGAGTTACGAAATTCCACTTCAGTTTACGTTTAATGCAAGTTTTATTGGAATAGATTGGTTCGCGTTTAGCTTTCGTCATTCAATAGTATCTTTTTTTATATAATATTATGAAAGGATTTGACATTGTTACATCATTCATTATTGTACAGGTAGATCAGCGCGTGCCATGCTTTTACTAACTTTAAGGTTAAAAATCTTGGTACTTAAGATTTGTTACAATGATATAAACTTCGTGACTAAAAACTATTGAACAATTATTTTTTCTATAGATACAAATGTACAGTCGCTGCAAGGCTATGAAAATGTTTGAACAAGTGTGTTCCCTGTTCAGTGTTCTGTTTTTGCCCTTTGCGTATTCTAAAGACGATTTAAACAAATTAATAACGCATGATATGTTTTGCAAGGTTACCTTCTAATTATTGAGGCTATTCATTTTATTTTAATACCGTATTCCGTGCAATATTTCTAAACATAATATCTTTGTGTTTACTTTTCGATTACATATATGTAGCTATTTAGAAATAATGTTATTTTAAATAGTCTAGTGTCTACAAGTAGTATGTACTTACTTGAATAATTTATTAATTATTATTATTTTTTTGTTTCTTTTTTAATAATGATAATTTATTTGCAGGAAAACGTATAATAGATGATACAGACAACTTAGGATATGAAGAATATATATGTAAGTAATCGTTATTTATAAATCGAACATAATATTATTGTCTCTACATTTCTGATTAAAAAAGTTCCGTAATCTGAAAATTAATAGTCATAAGTCATCGTAATATTTATTCGATACCTACTTATTCCGATAAGGTTCTCATATAACTTTATACTGCAGATAAATGATTCATTTTACCAATAAGTTTACGATTGCTTGCCGAAACCGAGAGGTCAAAGGTAGAAGACACTGGGTCCGAGGGGTTGCATGCGGTAGGGGTGGGGCGGGGGGTGTGGATCGGGGAAATCGATGACGCCACGTGTTCGTATGACGCAACTACGCTTGAATGTTGGATGGGAAGGATTTTTGGCGGGAAAATGATTATGTTTCACAAATTTGATGCCCGAATGTTTTGATTTAATCACTTACCTATATTCTCATGTAATATACTTAATTAAACTGCATCATTGGATGCAGGCTATGTTAGGCCATGTTTTTTATAATATTATAACTCGACAAGCACATTTCGTAGAAAATTTAAATTCGAATCTATTCTAAGCGTGATGAGCCAAAATCCACTTAATTTGAATATATTTAACAATAAATTTAACTAACTTAGGTACGTAAGTCATTACTTATTAAGAGGTTTTAATTAAGTATGTGTTCAGAACTTTTTTATGAGTCTATGTTTTTTATAAGGAAACACATTAATGCCCTCTGATTTTTATCTACCTCAGAAACATCTCCAATTCAACTATTTAACGGTGTAAACTCAATCCCATTACCAATTTTATTTTGGAAAATAGATCTCATCAAATTTGTTACTTATTAAAATAAAAAATATATTTTGATATAGGTAATTACACATATTATTATACGTCATTTGTTTATGTATTTTACGCGACAATTCTTCGCTGATTATGTCGATCGTAGTATTGCTTTTTATTTATTATTTATTTACGACATTAAAAGGTCAGTGAATTACTTGTTTAATCATATGTAAATAAATTTATATAAGGAAACAAAATAAATATTGTGTATAACGTGTGCTAATCGCTGGCTCGTCTAAAATATTGAATGATACGATATAAATAATATTTTTTAGATTATTCTTGAAGCCGCAGACATTTAACAAGCCGGATAGATCGACAGGAAAATTTTAAATGTTTGTATTATTTTTTCTGAAGCTATACTAAATGACATCTATAACAATAAGTTTATTTAATACCAAAATTTTAAAAAGGTATGCACCCAATCTTATTATTTTTTTAAATCATTAAGAAATATTTTATTCATATATTTCTTTATAGAAAAGCAGTGTGTCAAGTTTTTTTTTAAGTCTATTAATATTAAATGTCATAGGTGAGAAACTTATTAAAATAATAGAATATTTTTATTTTACAAATATTGCATTTCTATTTACTTACATTTTGTGTTTTATTCCTTAGACAAATATTCAACAAAATAAATTTCAAATCAGAACTCACTACACTGATACAGATTCCCGCGTTTTCCGATACGAGCGACTAAGCCCGCCAACACGGGCCGCGAGACTGCCGTACAGACGCTGCGACAAGGACAGGAGATAACTTCTCTATGAAAGTGAAAGGGATGTTCGCTAGCGTAGCTTATTGAGCGAGGGTTGAATTAGGGGTGACTCGGGGTTAGCTAGGAAATAGTGTGAAAACAGTCACGCATTGTATAGTTAAAGCGCCTATAATGAACACTAGTCTACATTTATTAAAATACCTCAGTTTATATTGCAATAATAGATAAGTATTTCCGTATAGTTGAATATAAATTTCTCGTTTTCAATATTGTAGATTATGTAATGCGCTTGTTAAACACTATTACTATTCCTACTTGGTTGTATATCGTCGCATCCTTGGTTAGTGATAACACCCTGTGGAATGTGAGGTCCAAGATTCGATTCCCATGTCAAACAATATTGTATAGATTTTTATTATGCAATTGCCCCGGACCGCCTAGAGAAAAACATCGTTAGACTATGAACTGGGGCGTAAGTAAAACCTAAGTCCAATCAGTTCCGCGACAAAAATACGTGTTATGCTAATCCACACGTGAGTTTGATCGATAAAAGGAAAGATGATACTACTAATTTAAGTAACCATTGTTAAACTTTTGTTTTGATAAAATGATTAGAAGCGACGATATAAAACAAAAATTATCATTATATGTAGGTAAGTAAGTTTTTTGATTCGAAATAAACGAATTTTAACCTTGAATATTAAAAATATGTATATGACGAAGATGTACGAACAAAGATTTTGTTTCACATTTGAGTGCATTCATATAAGATGTGATCTTTCAAGGTCAGAATTTAGATAAAAATAGGTAAATTTGGTTTTAGGAATTACGCATTTTTTTGTATTGCTTTGAATGACGAGACGAGCTTGCCGTTCGCCTATGGTAAGATGATATGGTCTCCTATGATTATAATGGTAAGCAATACGACCACCTTTACCTAAACATTAGAAACACCATCCAACACCCTGAATCACAAAGTATTGTTTGGTATTCCACTGCGCTCGCCATCCTGTGACATGATATGTTAAGTCATTATGTCCAGTAGTTACACTAGCTAAAATGTCATTCAAACCGGAACACAACAGTGACTACACACTGCTGCTTGGCGGCAGAAATAGACATTGGGGTGGTACCTACCCCGATAGACTCTCATATATGAAACACTTACCAGCAGTAAAGTACTACTTATATAAAAAAATATATATTTTATTTAATAATACACAGGATACATAATCGCAGCACTATAAGTATTGTTCACATAGCGTATCTTTGTACAGAAAACCCATAAGTAGTAAGCGCTGGTGGCCATGGATAGACTGAACTTATGTTGTATGCATCAGAGCCCCTTCAAAAATATAATATTATAGTTACTGTGGTTTAGAAAAGACACTTGTGCTTTAGTTAAGAAAGTGGATCAAAATATAACGGGCGAGTATGTGTGTATTTTTGTATGAAATAGGTAAGAAGGTATATATGGAACAGTTCTAGGACGTTTTTAGTGGATTTTGAGTGCGACAATAATTAAGTTGTAGAATACAATCAATAACTCACATTTTGCATTTAGATTTAAACCCACATTGGGATTGCCTCGATGGCGTAGTTGCAACAGCGACTACCGTCCTGAAGCCCTGGGTTCGAATCCCGGGTCAGGCTACAATAATTGATTGGGTTTTTCCGTCTTAAAAATTACTCACTCGCAGCCCAGAGTCAAGTAGTTGGCGTATGATACCCCTGAAAAGCACATAAAGCCGTCGGTCCTGCGCCTGATCACTCTTCGGTTATGTCGGATTGCCGTCTCAAGAGAGTATGTGAATTCTGATGTATTATATTGTGAATGAAGGAATATAGAGTGCAAACGTGAATTACGCACACACAGATTGACCGCCGTGGCGGAAATTCGGTTAAGAAAGAATTAAAATTAATCTTATCCACATTGAATATAACATTCCGCCAGTTGAATTGGGTGTAATCTGAATTGGTTGTGTGTTGATATGTAAATAAATAAATAAATAATAATAATAATATTCTATTTATTTTATTACTTATATAATTGAAAATGAAAAATGTTTATTACAGCAAAGCACATAAAACATGACATATAAAGAAAATTAAACCTTAACACAATGTATCTGCTAAATGTTTTCTTCGATTTCCTCAATAGGCAAGACTGTATCGAGAAAATCATCCTATGAGAATAAGTACAATTTGAATTCAAATAGCACTAGTAACTTAATTAAATATAACGTAATAGTTACGAATTCCAATAAAAATTGGTCAAATGAAACAATCGCTCAGATCAAAGCCGATACGCTCTGCAGTACTGTAGCAGTGCGCATGGACCATTTTATCATACTTAATCTTTTTATACGTGTTCTATAGCTTATAAGACTCTTTTACAGTTATAAACTTTACGCATATAATATTACAGTTCAATTAAAAATCTATGACTTTCTGTGCAACTATCGCAACGTGTACGGCCTGTCCTAATGTTAAACCAGCTGTGAGTTGACTAATTCTGTCTATTCTGACAAGTGACACATATTATCGTTTACAATGTATAGCAAAAAAAAAGATAACACAGAGGATTTGAAACACAGTTTTTAACATTTTTTGTTTATTAGTTGGAACTTGTTATCTTTATGATTATTATTGTTATCAGTGATTGTTTTAAATTAAAACTTTTGTGTTTATAAACCTTTAAAACACAATACACTTCCTAACCTGCAAGTTATAAGTATACTCAGTGTTGTTCTAAAATGATTGTTTCAAAGCGACTTCTAGTACTATACGGCAGCCAGACTTTTACGGGGCAAGAAATAGCTGAAAGAATATGGCGAATGACGAAAGCTTTAGGTTTTCGCGGGCCTGTTTTGGCAATGGATGACTATCCCATATCACAGCTTATTCATGAAGAATACGTGATTTTTGTGTGTTCTACAACGGGCAGAGGTGTCGAGCCGGATAACATGGGCCATTTCTGGAAGTTTCTGTTGAGAGCCAACCTCCCTTCTAACTCGCTGGTGAAGCTGAAATATGGTGTGCTGGGCTTGGGCGACTCGTCATATGCTCAGTTCAATTTCGCGGGGAAAAAACTACACAGAAGGCTAAAGCAATTGGGAGCCACACCTTTACTTGATATTGGTAAATTCCTAATTTAAATGAAATTAAATTTTAATGCTTCATTATGAGCCCTCATTTTAATAGTGTAGCTGTTGGAGACATTAAAGATGATGTATTTTCACATTTTAATGAGATAGTTACTTACACAATGAATAATGTGGTTTGAGAAGTTATGGTGTTGGTAGCTATAAAAAATGCCATGTTTCTGATCTGCAAATATTTCTTTTGGCACTCACAAGTCCTCATTTTCTAATACCCATGCTAGAAACATTATATTTTGTTTATGGTTAGGAGTAGTGACTATTTGTCCTTATGTATATTTGTTACCTTAACAAATACACTTGACTGTATGGTGTAGTTGTACTGCATGGAACCACCACTCTCAGGTCCCAGGTTTCAATCTACAGTTAGGCAAAATAGTATATGGGTTTTTCTCCTCACTAACAGCCTGAAATCTAGTATTATGCGCAATATGATGATGGGCTCCCCACCTATCACATCATGGGACACACTTAGGGAAAAGTGTGTGCCCTGGTTGCACCACTGCTTACCCCTTCCGAATAAGGGTGTGATGTGTATATTTGTTTGTAACCTAAACAAATAATTGTGCAAAGGAGTTCGTAACAAAATAATAATTTTAACATATTTTATTAGTTATATTAATAATAAGACATATATCTCTAGGTCTTTGCGATTACCAACACGACTTAGGCCACGATGGAGTCATGTCACCATGGGTCAAGGAATTCTTCAATATTCTCAAGCGGTATTTCCCGGAACTAGATCTTAACATTAACTCAGACTTTGTGCCGAGATGGAAAGTATCATTGTTGAGGGATGTAGAACCAGAAAAAAAGATTAGTGATTATCCGGATATTTATTTTGCAAAGGGAAATGAGTCTGTGGTTAAAGCTGTGCCATTGAAGATAACATCTAATGAAAGGACAACGGATACATCACATTTCCAGGTGAGATTTACTTTTACTCTAGAATGGTAATCTTGATATTTTATGACATTAGAATTTGGGAAGGTATTATGTGGCTTCATGACTATACCACTGTTCATAGCTTTATAGCAAAGTTTGAAGTTCTTGACAGTGTTCACTGTTCAGCAAAAAGCAACATTGTATAACCATTACTGAGTTTGGCCCAAACTGCAATCCCCATGGTGCCATAGTTTAACTAATTGTAAGATTGTTTTAGTTTCTGTAGCTAACCACATGATAACTTTTTAGGATGTAAGGTTAATAAAATTAAGATCGGATGCAGCAGATATGAATTACAAACCGGGAGACGTATTCAACATAAGGCCACGTAACTCTAAAGAGGATATTGACGACCTCTTTGGCATATTTGAAACACACAAACTCGATATATTACCTCATCACAGACTTTTGGTAGAAGAATACCATGATGGTGAGTTTTTTTTTTATTGAAATATTCCTAAGTTACAAAAAAAAAGTCAAGTAAAATTTATGGGGTTATTGTTAAAGTTTATATTCATAAATACACACAGCTTTGACCATCATTCATTGAATAAGATTATCATTACATAATCATAGATTAAAATTATTTGAATTTGAAATTTTGATAGAGAGTGGGGGTAATTGTGTATTGTAGGCACAGGTTAAGAAGTGTTTCCTGTACAAAAAAGTAGTGCTAAACAATTTATTGTTTATTCTCCTTTGAAATTAAATGTCCTATATAGTTATATATATCTGTAAATAGCAAAAAGCGTTATATTATTGCAAAAGTTAAAGCACTAAAGATTAGAGCTTTTACTCGGCAACAACATAAAAACATGCAATAACGAAACGTCACCTTTCAACAACACGTGTGAAATTGTCAACTGTCAAATTTTCTCATGAAGTACACAAATTACAACGCGATAAAATATATATTTTTTGAATAAATAAAGTGAATATAGTGTGTGAAATACAATGTTACGTAGACAGGCGCGTTTGCGTCGTGAATATTTATACAGAAAGTCCAAAGAAGACAAACAAAAAAGTATACAAGCTAAGAAGGATCAGTTGAAACGATGTTTGGAAGAAAACATACCGATTCACGGCGATTTGAGGAAAGAAGCACTCGCTTTACAAAAAAGAACTGAATATGAAGACAAAGGTTAGTATTTAAACTCATGTATTGTAATTTATTATGCTTTTGTGATTATAACCTTAAATATAAACGAACGTCATAATATTATCCGCTTTGCGATGCAATAACTCAAACTGGTACGCCTGTCAGTCATTAAGTGGTTTAACCTCCAAACTTGGAAAGTAAACCGCTTATCGGCAAAAATATAACAAGAATGGCATATTAAAAAAATAAGTCAAAACTTTGTTTCTCTAATTTGTGATGTTAACACTACTGTGATATAGTAATGAATGTATGTTTTTATGTTATATATTACACTAATAAGGTATTATAACGTAGACACTGTGTCATAGTATTTTACTAAATATAGCACAAATACTTTTCCCATAGCTTATAAAACTCATGAAAAATTAATTTAATTCATCTTTTTTAGGACCCGAAAGGGCGGCAGTTATTGGCGGTTTTAGTGGAGGTACAAACACATTGAACTCACAAGATGATGAGTACAGATATGCAGGAGTTGAGGATCCCAAGATCATGATCACTACATCCAGAGAACCTAGTGCTAGACTGAAAATGTTTGTGAAAGAACTTCGGTATGACACATAATCATTTTTTTCTATTAAACAATTTCATAATTAATGCATACTCTCTATAATAGTTAGTATTTTTTTTTAAATAAATTTAAAATTGATATATTCTGAATTTTAAAATGAGATCAATTTGAAATATCTCAAAAATAATAGAAGATTTATTATTATCATTTTATTTGCAGATTAATATTTCCAAACAGCCAGAGGATGAACCGTGGTGGTTATGAGATGTCTCAGTTGATACACGCATGCAGAGCCAATGAAGTGACAGACTTCATTGTGGTGCATGAACACAGAGGTGTTCCGGATAGCTTGGTAAGTAATATGCACAAATATTTACGAGCAAATAACTACTGTCATTCCATCCTCATTCCTCTTATTTAAAATCAGTTATGGATCTTGATGATTTAATATTGTTCATACTCTTTGTGTACAATATATACATACCACTAATGAGAATTTGTATAACATGATATATATATATATAGTAGCATAACATGTTAAAGATATCTATAGAATTTCTTAGAAAAAAAATGGTTTTTATAAAAGCTAATAAACAATTTCAGGTGATATGCCACCTCCCCTATGGGCCCACAGCATCATTCACTCTCTCCGGTGTGGTGATGCGGCATGACATCCCAGACATTGGCCCCATGAGCGAGCAGTACCCACATCTGCTGTTTCACAACTTTAAAACAGATCTTGGTGAGTTTATGTTTCTGTCTGGAAAGAAGGAAATGGCCCTAGTTCACTTAGAACAACTAGCCAGCACTACATAAGGAAGATTTGTTGCATTTTACCAAAGGTCCCATAACCATCCCTAAAGCACGGAAAAAGCCTTCATGTGCTTATGTTTACTATGATTCACTTAACTTCAAACAACAAACTGAGACATGTTGTTAATTATTGTGAGCAATAAAACTAAGGAGTATATTCAAGTCTATAATTAAAATGTTTGTTCCAGGGTTGAGAACCATGAGCATATTGAAATATCTGTTCCCAGTACCAAAACCTGACTCGAAGAGAGTGATCACATTTGCTAACCATGATGATTATATCTGTTTTAGACAGCACACATACAAGAAGGTTTGTTTGTTTAAATTTTACAGAAAAAAATACATTCTAATGAATGGGGTTTTCTAGTTTCTGTGCATAGATGATTAACAGCCGTTTTCAATAAACAATCCCAATCTCTCAATCTTCAATCCGATTTCGAGAATGAACCAATCAAAATAAGTAATTTGTAATTATTAATATTTATCGTGAATGGTCCATTTTTGGGATAGACCGAAAAAGCTATTGAGATCGTTAGTTGAAAACGGCGGTAAATAAATTGGTGGTTGAATAGCTGCTTGAATAATTACTATACCCTATAATATAAATTTCTAAATCTCTACAGCAACAACAATTTCTAAACCACCTTAACTAAGTATTAATTTTCGTAACCCTCAGGCAGGCAAAGACATAGAGTTGACGGAGATCGGACCGCGGTTCCAGATGAAACTGTACGAGATCAAGCTCGGTACGCTGGAGGCGCTGGACGCGGCCGACACGGAATGGGCGCTGCGTCCCTACATGAATACAGCGGCTAAGAGACGCTTCCTTAGCAATGATGATGGATGGAGGCAGGATGATGAATAAATTTATTTGAAATATTTTGTGTTTTATTTTTTAACCCAACATGTTACACATTATCTAAGTATTTAATGATATGCTGTGAATTTAATTACTCATTAGGTATGGATTGTATTGCATAATATATATAGTCCATCCTCAATGTGTACTAAAATTTATCCAGTTACTATAAAGTAATTAAATAATCTTATTGTGTAATAAGTAATTAACAAGTAGTAACTGGAGAAATTTACATTTTATTACAATAGCCAACTCTTGGCATTGAAGAGAACCCCTCCCATAATATCCAGGAGAATTTATAGAACATTTTCTATGTAATTAAATGGGGAATTCAACATGCCATGTTCATTTTAGACATGCCAGTGCCAGATTACCTCAAACCTCCGCTCACGCTCTACGAAATAGCGGAACAGTACTGGGACCTGCGCTGCTATCCTTCCCAGTATGTGTTCTCGCTGTTAGCAATAGTCTCTGAGGATAAGCTTGAGAAGGAGAAATGCTTGGAGCTTAGCTCCCCTGAGGGACAGGAGGAGTGGCTGAATTATTGTAGGAGGCCGAAAAGGACTGCGTTGGAAGTAAGTTTTTGAATCAAGTCAAGCTCTAGGCTGTGTAGCTAGTTACTTTGAAACAGGCATCCTGCGCCCAAGCGACTAAAAACAAATTGCCTGCAGTACCTTTATTAATAATTATATTATATAATATTGGTCGTTCAAAAATCAGAAAACATCCTGATTTGGATACGACACAAGCCAAGAACAGGCTCTATATATTTAAATTTTACAGGTACTACACGATTTCCACAAATCCGCATCAAAACTGACCATAGAGATCCTGTTCGAACTATTCCCGACTATAAAGCCGCGCTCGTTTTCCATCGCGAGCAGTGCTTTACCCAGTAATGGACACGACATTGACTTGCTAGTGGCGGTGGTGGAGTACAGAACTAAGCTGAAGAAGCCACGTCTAGGACTAGCTTCAAATTGGCTAAAGGATTTGAAGATAGGCAGCCTTGTTTATGGTTGGATCAAGCCTGGCACATTCATGTTTCCTGGAAATGTGAGTATGTTACTTATCTATTAGTTTCAATATAGCTGGTTTTGCTAACAGCCTGAATGGGTTAGCTTGACTGAAGATTTAGTGATTAATCACCGTTTTTAATAAACGATCCCGATTGCTATTTTGATCCATCGCCAAATGGGCCAATCAAACAGTTTTTTCTGACATTCTTACAAATTGCTTATTTTGACAACAACATCAGATCGATGATTAAGATTGGGATCGTCTATTGACAACTACCGTAAAAGGGTTAACTGACTGGGATATGAATGTCTTACAGAAAAGGAAGTGGTGATAATTTTATTATTATGCCCTTGAAATTATCGAGCATTCAATCGACTTCACTCCATCTTATGTTAGCGACGTAAAGCTCAAGAAAAATATCGTCGCACAAGGGATGTTGTGATGATCGCCACAATTCTATTGTTTTTTCTTTTTCAGGACACTCCATACATCATGGTAGGTCCAGGGACTGGCCTAGCCCCATTCCGCAGTGTCCTGCAGGAGCGCATCACCTTGGACCAGGCGACCAGTGACTCCATGCACTTGTTCTTTGGCTGTCGGTACCACGACAAGGACTTCCACTGCAAAGAAGAACTGGAAGGCATGGTCGACACTGGGAAATTGTCGCTGTATACCGCCTTCTCCAGAGATCAAGATAACAAAGTGTGAGTGTGGACTGAGTATCCAGTATATCTTCTTCCATCTCCTCTGGTAAATATGTCGACTGGCGAGGGATAATTGTTTTTTTTTTACTCTATCTGGACCTAACTTCACTTACCGTGAGATGCAGTGAGGTCACACTTTCGTGCGCGTATAAAATATATTTTCCTTAGTTTCTACAACAACCCACTTGAATTACAACCTCTTCAAATCAAATGTCTCGCAAATTGATTTTGAAAAACCCACATAAAGTTTCTAGAGCTCAAATTCGAATCCAAAATCTCCACGACCATAGACATGCTACTACAACAAAAAGGCGAGAAGTATTGTTCCATAAGCATATATAAACAATTACAGTTTCCAATAATTATGTCTCTGTGGGCCGTGATTAAATCTTTATCTTGATTCAGCTATTATTCTATCTTTACACAGATACGTCCAACATAGAATCAAGGAACACGCGGAGGAGTTATGGCGCATACTGAACTCTGAGAACGGGTATATATTCCTGTCTGGTTCGTCGAAGTCGATGCCGGACAACGTACGGGACGCTTTCATAGAGGAAGTGTTGTGCAAACATGGCGGCCTCAGCTTGGACGAGGCGAAGCAACGGATGAAGGAGTTAGAAAATAAACGACGATACCAGACCGAGACTTGGTAACTTGTGACTACGGTTTACTGATAAACATTATCAAAAAAGGTTTTTCACTAATGTTAAAATAAAATCCATAACAATTGTCAAAAAAAAAAAATACAAAGTAGCAATAACCGACTAGTATAATAGCAAATAACTTGATCGCAGTACTGCGTGGTGGAGGATTTTTGTTGTACTTAGATGTAGGCCCACTATCGTATGAAGCAGTTTCAAATTCTTTGCCGGGTATCAGTCTGTAGTCTTGCTGTGAATTGTCTATAAGACGATTTCAATAAACAATCCGTAACTACGGGTAAATAGTAAAATAAACCAGAAATAAATAAGCGTATGAAACATAATTTATTAAACGATCCTAATCATAATCTTCGAATCGATCCCGAGAATAAACCAATTAAAAACGTCATTTGTAAGCATTTTAAAACAACTTTGTTCCGATTGGTCCATTTTCGCGGTAAATTGAAAATAGCTAATGGGATCGTTAATGGGAAACGGCGGGTAAATGTAAAAGTAATTTCCATAATAATGGATATTGATTCGAATAGTCGAATCTCTAGATAAATAATGTTATAATAATTTTATTAGTTACGGCTAGTTTAATGGTTAACTAATGGGTTAGATATATTTTTAAAGTTTGCTTATAATTTTAATGTTTAGTTTTTAAGGCATTATTAAATGATGGACAACGAGAATAGATTAATTTAATTTATTATTAATAATCTATAAATATATAAGGTCAGGTGGGGCAAGTGCGCCGACAGGGTAAGTGCACCTACCCTAAAAAAATCGAGAACTATTGATGTTATACAATTACCGCAATCTTACATTTATGCTACTAACTGAAATACAGTTCCACTAAAAAACATAAATGGCTATGTTCATTTTAATACGATTTATTCGCCATTTTATTTTAAGTGTCATTTAGACCTGTAAACCGAGATGACCCCGTGAAAGATAACATCAAATATTTCAAGATATTTAACATATTTCTGTAAACCAGTAAGGTGAATACATAGTTTAAACCTTTTATTTTAACTTCCTGCCTGAATTTTATTTATATATACTCAAATAAATGATTTTTTAGCGATGCGAAACAATGTACTTAAAATTTGTCGAGTAGGGCAAGTGCGCCACAGTTAACAGTCGTATGGCGCACTTGCCCCTGATCCATATATAACCAACCTTTTTGAGAATAAGTTTTACTAATATGAATTATTATTATTAAAATGTTATACTTAACAGCAGATTTTTTTGTACTCAAGGTATTTTGTTTTGAGCCGACTTAAATAAAAGGGCGTATTAGTTAATTCGTTTTTACAAAAGAAAAACTGAAATATCTTGGTCTAGAGCAACTTTACGTGAATAGGTTGCTGTTCGATCAGGCACGTTATCTGGATATAATGCAGCTAAAACATATCAAATGTCATAAGGCCAAATTCTAAGTAATTGAGTTATAACGCATTCAAAATTGTTAATTCCTAAATTTTTGTATGTTTTTTTTAGTTTTTAGAAATAAAATGGATTTTATATTAGGGCTAACATTTTTTTATTCCAACATATCCGCACACAAAACTCTAACATAGCAAAAAATTATATATCAATAAAGATTCTAAAATGTTTTCAAGCCCTGATTTACATATATATGGCGCACTTACCCCGAATTTGATTTGACAGCCATAGTTTGTTATAATATTGATTGATTAAAATTATCCAAGAGCAATGCGAGTAAAACTTATTTCTCTATGGACTAAAGTGAGTGTTTTCTTTATAATGTTTCATATTGGCGTTTTTTTTACACAGGCGCACTTACCCCATTTCCGGAGGCAAGTGCGCCTACTACCATTTTTTTTACTTTGAGCAAAATATTATTAATTTATGGTCCGATTTCCTTGAATGGCTATAGGTTGTTATCACAAAATACCAAATATTCTTAAATTAATAAAATTATATTCTTAAGTCAGCACAAAAAGAAATTATTTTGCATTGAATCCAGCTATGAAAATTTTATGGCGCACTTCCCCCGACTGACCTTAACATTTTATTTTCGCACATAAATTTGTTTTAGTGAAAATTTATATGGCTGTGAAAGTAGCCGCAATAGTGAATCCATCACCAAAACAAATATTTGTGACTCGTAAATATTTGTTTCTAGTCTACGATTGTTGTGTCCATTTGTTTATACACAAGAATTGATGTATTATGTGATAGGGGCAGACACTTAACGGTTCAGAATAGTTCAGCGACACTGCATAGTTAAGAATGCCGATAGCCTAACTAGGCTATCGGCAGGGTTATCGGGGCTATCGGTAGGCCGTTTCACACCTAACTAGGTGTGAAACGGACTGCCGCGACGAATGCCCACAAGTTCAAATCCCAAGGGTACACCTCTGTATTTTCTAAAATTATGTGTATTGTTTGTGAATTATCACTAGTTTTAACGGTGAAGGGAAGCCTCTTGATGAAACCAGCATAACAGTTCTCTATAAGAATTTTGAGGGTACCTACGTAACATCTACCAATTCACACTAGGCCAGCGTGGTGGACTAAAGACTAATCCCTCTCAGTAGTAGAGGAGACCCATGCCCAGCAGTGGGACAGTACAATATAATACAGGGCTAATATTATTTATTATTATTTTATGTATAGGTCATAGAGCTTTGGATTGGGGATACATTATGTGTGATTCTAAATGTCATTTTTGCTTCTATTCTAATAAACAGTAATAGTGATGAAAAAAATTAAAGAAACATAACACTAAAAATTCTTTTATTTCATAAAAAATACGTTAAAACTATGATTATCTATATCATTTTCATATAGACACAATAGTCCAAGAAGAGGATGCACTGTGCATGGCTGATACTTTGATAATAAATGTTTTTTTTAATCCGAGCACGCCAAATTGACCCATTGCACCTAATGGTAAGTGGAGTGGGGTTCAATAGAATGACGTATAACAAGAGATGATTACCCCTCAGCAGCTGACACAATCAGGCTGGCCTGTTGGACGCGGTACCTACAAAACTTGATCCCGGAACTACGTCACTACGGCGAGTTTTAACACCATGTGTACAGTGGTCGTTATTCGGGCAAATATAATATATATCCTACCACCAGACATGTACAGCCCGCAGTTGGCATTTCACCCACTTTCTCCTCGTAATGCTAAAACCTCACACCACACTACCGTGTATCATAACCTAGTCATCCATCTTAAAAATGTGGCCAACCAGGACACAGTCCTTATTGTCTCATCATGATTGGTCGAAAAACTAACATGTGTTTCAGCCGTTAATCTTAACCAACCACAATCATCAGTCACACAACATGGACCTTCATGTACTGTATTTTGCCTGATTCTAAGGTGTCAGTCACTTCTTATTTATTACGATGGGCGTTAGTAAGTATAACCGCGGTGTAAAGCAACTCTTTACTCTTTAAATACTATTTCAAAAATAATGTTCAAATGAAGTTGAAGTCTTGTAAATGTTATACTTGTACAAATTTTCTTACTATTTAATCCTATTTAGCACACATCGACAAATTAATGTATTTAATGGTACATTACTATCTATTTTTGAACAAACTTGTAACCTGAATTATGTTTTCAAATATTAACACAGATTTTGTAATTTATTCTTCTCGTGGCGCGATCAGTGGCATTGGTAAGCCACATTCGAACAGTCGCAACGTTATTATTTTTAGGGAATTTTGCTAAAGCTTGAATGCTATCCACTATTGGGCAGTCCCCATAGTTTGAGGTTGCCTGCATCGCGCTTTCTCTCTGGTGGGTCTTTGTCCTCGCACGCAAATGCGAGCAGGTACCGCGAGGGATGCCAGGCCACTGTGAATGTTGAAGCTTGTACTGGGATCTCTGCTACTTTTTCACCTGCAAGATAAAATAGACAGTTAAGGTCACCAATAGTAAGAAATATTGTCAAAAGCCCAAAATACCCTTTCTTCCTCTGAACTCAGTTGTGATGGTATTGTATAATTTGTCTATTACTAAGACTTGCACAAGCATATAAACTTTAAAGATATTAGAGGTAAGTTTTAAAATGCATACCTGTCTCGGTGTCTCCAATGTCGATAATGTGGTCCTCGCTAGCTGATGCTAGTAATCTACCGTCGAAACTGAACGACAGCGTGCGCACCGGCCATTCTAGCCTGTAATGGAATATTATTTTTTTATCTCTGGTCTTCTATATTTTGTATATGTTGATGGTAATAAATTCTCTCATAGAAATGCATTCTTGAGGCATTGTTCATCTAGTACAAAAGTTCTGACTCACATAGAGGGATGCAACTTCTGTTGTTAACTGACATTATATTCATAGTTCATAAAACTGTTTTACAAATTTTCAATGCTATTTTTATATTATGCAAAGATGTAATATAGCTAAGAGATTATTTTAAAACAATTCTATACAGTTAAGGCATTACCTAGAGAACACTCGGAGACAAGCTAGCTCGTTGACGTCCCAGAGCGAGACGAGCGCGTCGGCGGAGCCCGTGGCGAAGTACCGGCCCGTGGGGTCGTGCTCGATGCATATACACGTCCCGGGGTGCGCCTTCAGCACCGTCTGCAGCTCTAGGGTCGGGTAGCTGGGAATTTAACAAAAATTCTTTTCAGCTCAATTACATGAATGCTATACAAATTAACTAATTATTTCCAACTCCTCCCCTTCTTTCTATTTGATTATTTCCATTGCGGGATAATGACAAATTAATTTCCCTGAGACTCGCCGAGCTTCACCGCTCAGTGTCATGAGATGTGTGCCACTGTGATTCTGGCTTATCTTTATACATATAAACATTTACTGACTTAGACTTAAAAAAGTGCAACGCAGCAATTTTTTTATGTAATGTCTAAAGTTCGAGTTGTGTTGCCACTGGTTTTGCAGTCATTGCGTTTTCCATCAAGAGGGAAGTACACTCATAAAATAAATCACCATACTTACGTCATAATGTGAACGCATCCCAATCCATTGGTGAGGAAGAACAGATCGGAAGTGTTGTTCCATGAGATCTCGTTCACTTCAAAGTTAAACTGCTCCTCCACAACCTGCAAAAATAGATAAACATAATTTATTATTATCATATTATTAATTAATATCATTTCATTTATTTCTTGAACCATTGTAACCCATATTTCACATCTTTTATTAAAGATAATGTTTTCTGATTTTAAATGAAAAATATTTGTGCTATATTTTAAAATAAATGAATACTGAATTACACTATAAATATTTTAGAATTAAATACAAAAAATAGTCTTATAAAGTATAAAATACTGGTTACAATGTACTTAGTAAAAAGGCTTAATTTGCCAATAACCATAAACTCCATACCACTTTGTAAGTCCTTGTGTCTATGAAAGATACCAAGTCTTCCTTGTTGCCCACGGCTATAGTGCTACCATTGGGTGACCATGCTACATTGATGTTCTCCCCCTTTGTAGCTATGGTTGCTGCACACTTGTGTGATCTAAAAAATATGTCTAGTGGTAAATATAGAATTCCAAGATTAAACCAATCTGCATAACTCATCTGTAAGTATGTGAAGTAAACTTTATTCTGATGCTCCATTTGGCTATGAATTTGACTGTTGCGGTTAAGATCATGTAAAGGAATTTGGCATAGGAGAAAAAATATCTTATCATGTTATTTTTTCACTATAGTTCCTAAAAATTTAATTACGCTCAGAACTAATTGCATTATACCACCAACTGTACCCTCAAAGAGATATTGCAAATATGAGTGGTGGTTGGTTATTGCAAGTGATAGAATTATTTTTTGAATTTTTAAATTACTGAACACATCAATTTATTTATGTTTATGAAAAATAATACCTTGTGTCCCATATTCTAACAGATTTGTCACCACTTGCAGTACTGAGAAGATCAGGGTTTGATGCATGCCAACAAAGTTGGTCTACCGAACCTGTGTGGCCTCTGAATATGGAATCTTGCACCTGAAATAAGAAAATAATCTCTAATTATAATGGCTCTATGATTGTAAAATCTATGTCATGTTTGATAAGAACTAAAAAGGCAAAATCAAACATAACCTAAAAATAGTTATTTGTATTATTTTGTAAAGTAACAAACCAGTCTATTCCTCTCCAAATTGAATATAGCGACGCTTTTATCAAATGAACCTGAAGCAAGTCTTCTTCCATCGCATGACCAACCAACGGAATGAACTTTCGAACTATGCGCTATGTATTCACGAAAAGTATTATGTGTCGCGAAATAACTACGTAATTCTGCTAGGTCCTCTATAGGAGTTTGACCTTGTTTAGAGTCTTTCATGTTTTAAAGCATATAAATCCACTGTTTGTTTTCAAAATACAAAACTTATTGACATTTGCAAAGTTTTCTTTTAAAAAAATTTGACAAGAGGATAGCAGCGGCAGCTATTTTTTTTTTTTTTTGTTTAAAGTAGGCAGAGGAATTAATTCATACAGTCTTATTTTACCAATATTCACTAATATACTAGTAGTTACTTATTCAAATTCATCTTTTGGCAAGAGTAATGTACCCACAAATGATGACATAATTTGTCTAGGTATTTTAATAATTCCAGAACTTTCTAAATTGCAATGACCTCAGACTGATGAATCTCGTTCCAATGTACTACAACGTTTACCTATCTTCCTTTTGAAATAAGTACTATTGCAAGTAAATGAAAATATCCAGGTACGAGAGTAATAATTTATTCACATATTTTATTGGAGATATTCACGCCGCCACACCTTTATTTGTGAAAAGAAGTAAGCCATCGGCGCTACCCACACTGTTAGCATAAACGCAGAGTGTAATAGAAACTCCTGTGAAAATAATCATTTATTAGTTGGCCTAAATTAACACTGATATTCCTTAGATTAGCGATGCTATGACCTTTTATAGCATAGTTCCATAGATGATACATCCCATACAGACCTTAAGGCAATCATGACCGTCTGCATTGGTTGAAGTAACATTGGGAAAGTCCTTAAGGTGGTAGCTCAAGGTCCATTTTCATACATTTTGTTTCGGCTTTAATCTGGGTAACTAAACAAGTATTGGCAAGTAAAGAATTTAAATTCACGTCTAGTTAGTGATTAATTCTCGCAGTTGAAAGAAAAATGTAAAAATAATTAATAATCATGGATATTTCTGCCTTTAAAATTTCGTCATATTAAATTTTAAAGGCCGAAATATCCATGATTATTAATTATTTTACGTTTTTCTTCAACTGCGAGAACTAATCACTAACTAGACGTGAATTTAAATTCTTTACTTGCCAATACTTGTTTAGTTACCCAGATTAAAGCAGAAACAAAATGTATGAAAATGGACCTTGAGCTACCACCATAAGGACGTTTAGAAATGTTAAAAATGTAGCTGGGGTAGAGAAACCGCCTAAGAAGGTAGATGCTATCTAGGTAATATTTTATTAAAATAAAATATTCTAAATAAGTGGAACACTTTAACATTTAAATGAGGATAATATGACAAATCCACTTACTCCAAAGGAACACCTATTCCTCGGCGGCGTCACTATAACCGAGCCGACCTGAGCAAAATTCCGCTTCGGAACAGCAAATCCTGTTACAACCGGCTTCCGCAAAATCCCTAAGGAATTTCTGAACAACATTTTTAGAATCAACCTTTCCGTCGTATTAAAAAGCTTTTTGCTCACGACACTTACTTTGACAAATAATAATTGATGATACTTTTGACAATTATGTCAATAACTAAGTACTAAACGTTCTTATTTTAAAACATTTCAAAAATGCAGTCAGGCCTTTTAAAATAGATTGGTATAATATTATGTTTAATGTATAACGTCCACCAGCCGAGGCGGATAGGGTAGGGTCGCACTATAAAAATCCACACCTTACATATTTTGTATAGAAAAACGTATATACTCGTATATACCACGCATGGCAACGGGGCGAATAGCTGGGGTGGCGAAACGTCACTCCGCGCTCTGCTTCAGGCCGCACGCCTCGGCTAGTCATAATAAAAGCTAAGCTTTATACTTAGCGTGGGTCAGACTCGTAGGATCGCATTGATTTGAGTCGCATTAATTTAGATACTATACATTTACTTTGGAATTACGTTCATTAGGACGAAGTATTATTTAAGGTGGTAGCTCAAGGTCCATTTTCATACATTTTGTTTCGGTTTTAATCTGGGTAACTAAACAAGTATTGGCAAGTAAAGAATTTAAATTCACGTCTAGTTAGTGATTAGTTCTCGCAGTTGAAGAAAAACGTAAAAATAATTAATAATCATGGATATTTCGGCCTTTAAAATTTAATATGACGAAATTTTAAAGGCAGAAATATCCATGATTATTAATTATTTTTACGTTTTTCTTCAACTGCGAGAACTAATCACTAACTAGACGTGAATTTAAATTCTTTACTTGCCAATACTTGTTTAGTTACCCAGATTAAAGGTGAAACAAAATGTATGAAAATGGACCTTGAGCTACCACCTTAAAACGCACGAACTAATAACTAGGTAGGTATTATAGGCACGTAATGAAATTTCTAGCAGATAAGAATGTCAATTAAGTTTACTTCTATAAGAGAATTATGACTATTAACAGTAAGAAATCCTATTTAAAAATATGAAGTACAAAAACAAAATGTTTAATAACATAAATGTTTATTTTTCTTACTAACTAACAGACAACATAATGACATTAAGTTATAATATTCTTAAAACTAAGAATATAAAAAATATAAAATGAGAAAACCAATTGTTCCATGTCTAGAATTAACATAATAATATTGAATGCACTCATATTTATTTTTAGGAATATGAGGTCGAAGGACCAAAAACGGTTGGTCGTTTTTGGTAGCACATTTTGAGGAATAACAAACAAATAGTTCATTACGTGTTTTATAATGAACTCTCATTTTTATTGACCGATGTCAAGTTCGAACCTAAGACCGCAATGATGCCGTTTAAATAACAAACATAATTACCTTTTTTATAATGACCACAAAGGCGTCTTAGTTGTGTTACTTCGAGCCACAACTTAAATTCATTTACTGTAAGTAAATGACTAAAAACGCAAATGTAATGTAGAATTTATTTTAATTAATTGAATCATTATATTTTCATAAGATTAGCATACAACCAAAGTCATCTTAGGAAATGTTTCATTAGTTTGCAAAACCTCGGCGAACAGCACACGGCACGCAAAAGCTCAACGAGTCGCAGTTTTAGTATAGCTGGATTAAAATAAACATCGATTTAAAAGCACAAACACACGTTTTGAGAAGGAATTTAGTTCTAGCTATGTCGACACGAACTCGCAGAAATTTATATCACAGACATTGACGTCATAACTCAAACAAACAGGTAAAAACGCAACAAAATAACTTAAGATATCACATCTAATAAACCATACGCTATAGTTAAAATATAGGCGGCTGTAATCCATTATGGACAAGTGACAAAATCGTTACCAATTATAACCAAAATAAAAAAATTACATAAATAAGCTTAAATATTTGGGCATAATAATAATACAAGAATATCACGAACGTAAACAAACTTGAGATGACTCAACTTATAAGCTATTTAATATGTATAAATATACTTAACAGTATGTAAAACAATATAATATTTCTAAGCATAATTCAAGATCTGAATTACTTGAACATCGAGACCCACAAGAAATACGTTTAGGTATCACAAATTAAATTTCTAAATGTCAATTATGCTAGATTCTGATTTAACTAATAACTTATTTCTAATTGTGGATTTATAACACTATAATTCTGTAATTAAATACTTATCACTTGGAATAGTAAGACACTTTTAAATATGTAATTAAGAGTCCGAATCTGAGGATTGCGCATGTTTTTCCGAGTCGCAATGCACGTATATTATTGTACAACCACTCTTAATTAACCACTCTCACCTCTGAATTTATATTTATATGAGCAAAACAAAACTTGAGCTGTTATTTCAAGAGGTGTTGCCAGCCGACGGCGACTGACTGGCGCCGTTTAATAACTTACTCAGCATTCGAAATACAATAAATACGTACCGGTTACCGGGATCAGGATTTCACGTAACGTTAACAAAACGTGTTTATTTTACAGTGCCGATCTTAAGATGCTGATTTTAACTCGACTATGATTCAGCTGACATTGCCTTTCAGAGCGTAACTGAATTGAATATAATAAAGTCCCCATAACATAGTGTTTGAGTAGCAAATTGAATAACAGGCTGCGTATGAGTTGTGATTTGTGTACCATCAAGTATGATGCGCGCGGATAATTACAATAATTGTATGCGAGGGTCGCGCATTCGCCATATTTGACACATCTCTTCAGGTAGAAGCCAATAAGACGCTTATCTTAATTCTCGCTCTCAGGATGACGAGAAAAGATTTCAAGGACGATACTAGCTTGACAGTAGACGTACAAGGCCGCTGAAGTTATTCTCTATGGGCGGGTTTAGATTATTTACTGCTATCGGGATATATTACATTCTCCGGAAAAAAAAATTTCAAGCTTCTTGATGACTCTCGCTTTTGCGAAATCTTAATTTATTTTAAATTTTTATGACATTATTCTTTAAGAACTATTCGTCTGGACTTGAGTTGGCGCAAAAAACTAAATTCTTTTCTATGTTTTGCATACATTTATAAATAATAAACTGTGTACAACCGGCTATAGTAGCACACTCTCTGAGTAAAAAACTAAATGATTTTGGCATGGTCTCTGCTATCTCTGAGTCAAATTTTTCATGAACATTTTGCTCTCTCGCCATATAAACTGTATTGTAACGTTTAACCCAATATTTAAAATCAGGAATATCATTTGTAATCAAAGGTTTCAATTTCTCATTGAATTTCTTATAATATGCTACTTTGTCATCTTTTAATACACTCAAAGGAATTTCATCTTCAGAGTCACTACATGCAGGACGTCGATCCTTTGCTTTAATTGTTATTTCAGCTTCTCGACACTCTTCGATCTTCTTCTCGATAATTTTATCTAGCTCCGGGTCACGTAGCGACTCGTATATATCTTCTGGCTCTGCATCGTCCATCTTTATATATAATTGATTAACATCATATTTTGCTTCGTCAAATTTTGGATCATTTGTTATTGTGAGATCTTCAACATTTTCACAATCGCTATCATCATTAAATAATGTAGACTCTACATTCCCTTCGCCTTCTTCTAAATTGGTTATATTAACTTGGCTAGATTCTGGTGCTATCGCACTGATTTCCGAGACATTAGAGTAATTTGGAATAGTAGAATTGTTTGGTTCGGTTTGATTAAGATAATCTGCATTATCAGAATTATCTTCTTGTTTAGTTTGATTCATGTTGTGCATTAACATGCTCAATTGATGTGAGACCTGATTTAAAACATCCTTTTCTAGGTGATTGTAGTAGGCTTGAAGTAATTGGTTTACTTTATCTTTAACTTCTCCTCGTTTTCCAGTTTTCATATGCTTTCTTTGTACATGTTCCGCCTCGTCTGGATTATCACGTTTTCTTTTTCTTGGCTCAGTAGTCCTATATTCTTTAGGAATTGGTATTTTGTATTTCTTACAAGCACGTAGTATTAGTTCTTTGGTTGCTCTCTCCCTGTTAAAAGTTTCTGGATTAAATTCAAAGGTTTCTGTACTAGAAACACTTTTTCTGTCTTCATCATCACTTAAATTATTTTGATTATCGTGATAATCAGCTCTGTCACCATTATCAAGATCATGATCAGCTTCAGCTAGCACATCAGATTCGTCTTTTTCTTGGATATTTTCAAATGCATCATCAAATATGTTTTTGTCTTCATCTTCTTCCTGTATTGTGTCAAGAATTCTGATAGGTTCTTCATCACCTACCTCTGTCGGCACATCTTTGTCACTAGGTGTGCTTGGTAAATTCGAATCATAACCAAGATCACTTTCATCATTAATTTCCTCAGCATTACTTTTTTCTTTTGAATCAATAATAACATGGTCGATAGTAGGTTTATTTGTTTTTAACCAATTTTTATTTTGGCAATTCATAACATAAACCATATTTACGTTCCTATTATTTTTTATACCATTTAAATAGCCACACATAACTTCAGCATCACTAATTATTTTTCCTTGGTCAGTGACTCCTTTGACTACATTCTCATCATTATCTAGTGCTGAGAGACACAGACTTTCGCATGCATATTTAAGAGAATACTGCGTAAAATCTTCACTCAACATTTCTACATCTTTTGTATGTCTGCAGTGTTCAGAGAGAACTTCTGTGTATGTGGTTAAAGGGGTAAATGTAGGGGGAAAAGAATTCTTTGGTATGACATCAATCTCTTTACCTAAATCTAATTTATTTACTATATCCATAGATAATTCGTCAGTCATAGTAATAGTTCCCTTTTTCTGTCTCTCAGTTAAATATTCCATGTAAATGTAATCATCAACATCCAAATAATGTTCATCATCTGAGCTGATCAGTCTGTGTTTGATAAGCTTTTTCCTCCTAAACTGTAAATAAATAATCCATTCTCTAAACGAAAATATCCTGCCAGTTGGTTCTGGAGTAAAACCTATTTTGTAACATTTCGAAAACTTTTCCATTTCATTAATCTTATCTACAATATCTGACAATTTGTATTCATAGTCATCATCTAAACCAAAACACATTTTCAAAGCAACAACTATGTAAGCCATTGCAGTACCTTCATAGTCAGGCATTTTTACTGCGGCCTTTAGACTTCTACTGTCTAAATCTAAGTAATCACATGGCCAGAGATACATGAGCGAGAACACAAGGTTTTTGAACTCTGTTGGGAGACATAACTCTGTCGTATAATTATCTATTATTTTCTTTATATCAGGAACTATAGGCGGCCCTAAATCTAGTTTTTTTAATAGTGCTAATGACAAACAACGGCATCTTATGAAACCTATTTTTCTCCGTGGGCCACAGCTCATGAGAAACTTAGTCCAGTCAGATATAGATGCTGCATTAACATCTTCAGGTATGTGTCTATCGAAGTTATTCATTATTAACCTACCCTCATCTATGAACCTGTATAAATGCGAGATTTGGATAGGACTTTTGTCTAAATTCAATGCTGTGTACAACATGGCCACCAGTAACCCTGATGTTATAGTACTTATATCACTTGGAGATCTGCTATTATGTTTTTTCTTTGACTTCTGCCAATCAAGATCATCAGTCTTGTCCACATCTTTTTCTACATCTTCTGTAAATATTGTAATTTCATTGTCTTTCTGGGATAACCTGTAACATAATAAAATTCTCAAATATAGGCTTACAAATAAATAAGGTTTTTATTTATATAATAAAAATTTATATTTATATCCAGCAGGCTGGCATGCATGGTGGTGTTGTCCGCAGTATGTTGCTGCACCGGCCCTTGACATAGCAATGTGAGACAGTGTTGGATAGGTACACACCAGTTGTGGACACACATATTTATTTATCTATTCAGGTTTGCAAACAGTTATCAACGAATTTTAAAAAATATGAAACATACACGCTACTTTAGAATAAGTTGTACAACAAAAGGAAGAAAAAACAAGCAAACATAGAATGCAAAAAAATTATAGAAACTGACTATGCAACGTGATTCCCAGAGACCTGGGCACCGTGACAACAGCACCCAAAAACACAAATATATGTTAATAATAAAACCAAAATTTGTCATACCCTATATCCTCCTTATTCTGAAACTTTTTAACATATTCAGTCCAGATCCAGAAGAGTTTTGTTTTAAAGCTAGCTTCAGCTCCGAGTGCTATCATCTCATCAGCTAAACCATGCAGGATGAAGTTGAATGTGTGCCATTTGTACCATTCTCCTGACACTGCAAATATAATATGAGTTACATTATATTTTAATCTGGAATGAAAAAACGTTCTTTGCACGTAATTTTACATAGTCTAGCCCATAATGTATTCTATCAAAACGACGACTTTCAGTCTTTATAATGAATAAACATAGATGTAAACGTAATCTATCATCATTTTCAGCCTTTGGAAGTCCACTGCTAAACATAGACCACCAGACGTAACCTATATTCTAATATTATAATCTTACTCTGTAGTTTCTTCTCCTTAAGCACAATTTTCTTCTTGTTGACCAACGCCAGCGTGCCATCGGCGAGAAATTGCTTCTCTATCACTGTTTCCCGCACATTAGTATCCTGAGTTCCACACTCAATACAGTAGTAATAGCCGTCAATTAAATTCAAGTCTTTGCTTCCACACACGTTGCATGGATCTCCAGCCATTTTTATAGCTAGTTTACTTTAAAAATAAATATAGAGCAAATAAATAACACTTTAGCCCAAATGATAACCTCAGTTCACACATGCCAGCTGACTTTTTATTTTGATTTTTGTAAACTACGCGCGAATAATGTTGCCCGGAATTTAACTTTGACCGAGGTGCCGTGTTTTTTCATCGCCACTGTTCGAGATTCTATTAAATCAAATAAGTGGATACTAAGCAAACAATTAATAATATTATAAAGAATAAGCCAAGTTATATATATTACCGTACATCAATTAAAATTAAAATTAACATAATATAAAGTAAGGGACCGCAGCTTGTCAAAGAAAGAGAAAAAAATAAGAGTAAGAGAGAATAACAACTCTAACTGCCAGTAGCAAGCATGCAAAGAGTAAAAAGTATTATAAAAGTGCATATTCCTTACTTCACAGTCTCAAAATGCAAACTATAAGTTATGTGAGCAGAAGCCAGAACACCGTCAATACATCTATTAGGTCATAGTATAATAATTTTAACTGTTACACAAAATACTTACATCACTTAAATTGGTGGGTCACAAGATAATTCCTCCACCCGCCATGCCACTCCGCAGCGACATACACTAATAAAAATACTATTTTATTATATCTGTTTTGAACATATCGATCAGAAAAGTGCAATATCTAAATTATAGCTCAAGTAAACGACGGGCACATAATTTGTGTTTATTTTGTTAGTATTCTTTTTTTTCTATTGAATTCTCGTTATTTGAAAAGTTAATTTGGCAACATTTAAGCGTCCGTAAAATAATGACAGTTTAGAGTTGACTACTAGTCTTTTAGCCATAACGGTTGATATACATATAATGTCCGTCAATAGTAATAACTTCTTTTAAAGAATGTATGAACAAAACTAATAACTAATTAACAAAATTATAATTTTATTGAAAGTACGAGTTCTACGAAGAATTACAACCATGAACCTAGCGCAGCTCGGCGTATCAAGCTTCTTTCAAGTTTATGAAGACTAGGTGTAAAACTGACATGTTAGACATTGCCAAGTAATTTTTTTTATACTAAAATAGAAATAAAATTTTATATTTTTTCTACTAGATTAATTTATACAATTTCATGATGGGCTTAATGAAGCTGCCAATCGACAGAGCCTCGTCTATTTAACATACTTATATGCGTAAAAAATTTGGTTTTACGGTCTGAAAATACTGTTTGTGTACCACATGTATTATACAAATTATGAAAGAAAGTTTTACATGAGAATGATAATTTTGTATGCACCACTTTATTTTAATAAATGTTCTGTGAGCGAGAGAAGACTAAAATTCGATTTTATGTACAGTGTATTTTAGGTTTATATATACTTAGCAAGGAGAATTTTAAAATATATTCTTTATGTATTTCCTAGGTCGTTCACATCAATACATTTTTAGATAATGATCATAGCTGTTTTTTTAACTAACTTACAGTACAATACAAAACATTGTTTTGTATAACTGTGTAATTGGAATTCAAAATAATTATAGATTCCAAAAACGATTCATAAATAACTTGTTAAATAAATGTAAACTTTATTATTTTCACATTGTCTTTAAAATGAATGTTTAGTAGTATAACGTACCATAGTAAAACAATAGTAGTAATTTGAAAGTAACGCGTGGCATCTGGAACGTTGTACTGCGAGAATTGGTAATTTTTGTAGCGTATCGCCGTCCGTCGTCAATAACTCGCGTAATTCGGGCGTGTTCGCCATTCGGGCATTTGCTGAAAGAAACCGAACGTTTAACGTGGACGCGGACGCGTGTAAACAAACCGGGCATCGCTAGCGTCGCACTGACATGATAGTCGCGATTCCACCACACCCTTGAGTGTCGGCAACGCTGCGTGTTTATCGCCCGGGGCCGTGCAAGCCGTGTTCGGTGGCGGCAGGAGTCGGCGGGACGTCGTTTGTCGTGTGTCACAGTGTTATGTGTAAAATTTGTCTCGTGAGCTAGTCGTGCGGAGCGAGTGTTGCAGTACATTGATGGGCATCGTTGGTGTCTGCGTGAAGGCGGCAGAGCGGCCGCAAAGGCGGGTTTTTGCTTCGCGGAGGGTCTGCTATAAAATCAGTCACACTGGAACTGATGGAATTAGAGAATATTGTCGCGAACACTGTCTACTTGAAAGCCAGAGAGGGTGAGTGATGTTTTTCTTAATTTGTGTGGTGGGGCAAAGGTACCCGTCACACACATCCAGAAAGAAATGAAAACTATCTTGTAAGAGTTTATGATTAAAATATATTCATACAAAACATATGTTGATAGGTATGTCATGGTTTCAAATCTACTGCTTCTAACTGTACTTTGTTCAAATATTTTCTGTAGTTTAATTGAAGTAAAATTGATTTGGACTAGAAACTAATTCCATGTTAAATTATTTTTATACATTTTTAAAGTTTGTATTATTAGTTATGCAAATTTATCTTAATAATATTTATCATCCTTGTATTTAAACTATAGTGTTTAAATGCTTATTGAATCCAATTAATTGTATGAACAGTGGAATCTTTTAACATTGGTATAACTTTTGCAGTTTTGAACCATGTTAATCAATTCCAAATAATATTTAATCAGTTTCGTCATTATGCATTCTCCAATCATAAGAAAAGATAATATTCAAATGAGTTCTGGTTATAAATTGTGTTTATATTTAAAGATGTTTGTCTTATTATTTATTATAAATTAAAAAATACATAATTAACACTTATATTTTATGTATTTTAAACATGACCTGTCAGTGTATAGACTTTGGTCATAGGTTTGTTTCATTTAGTTTAATATATTTTGTAACAACATAACTTTTTTGACCATCAAAAATAATTAATTAAAAATTAAAAAGTTATCATATTGCATTATGTATTATTCATTCACACAATCTAGGAATGTTAATGATCTGCATAAGTTTCTGGAAATTGAATAATTTAATGTATTAATTCTATTTTGTATCCTCATTGAACATTTACTTATGGTGCCTTTAGTGATGTAGGAAAAATTTGTGGCCAACCAACATTCCTTGTAGTTCTCTTTGAATTCTAAAGGTATGTAAAGCTTTGAACTTCTGTGGGTTTGATATTTACAATTACGAGTAAAGAAAGCAATATATGTTAAATGTTGCTGAGAGAGACATATTTAAAACATCCATACATTAAACTTTTCTGATTTATAAATGATTCATAAAAAGGATGTGCCATGTGCTTATTGCTAAAAACAAAAGGCTGTCATTTTTAATGTAAAGACTGTGCAGAATTACAACATACCGTTTGTTAAGGAGAGAGAAAAAAAACATACCGTTTTGTGAAATTCTGAAAGCACACATTTCTTTTTATATGGCTACTGCATAGTGACTCTCTGCACCTTATGGTAAGTGGAGTGGGGTCCAATAGAGTATCGACCGATGAGAGACGATTACCCCTTGACAGTCGACACAATTATGCCAACCTTGTTTTAATTTAACATCATCATATTCTGTTTGGTGGGCAATATCATACTATTTATAATATTCGGTTGATGGTCATTATCAAGTGTAAAAAGTATCACTCTTGCCAAAGGCTGTTTGTATTAATATAAATTGTTTTTGTCTGATAAAGTGTAAGTGTGTTGTGCCCCACATTCATGTGCGAAGGGGTCAGGTAGCAGTGTTTTCCTACCAGCATAATATAATGTGATTGATGGACGTATTTATTAATTGTGGTTAATCAGTATTATTCAAATATTATCATTAATATGTCTCGCACATTTTCCTCTTTAGATTAATTGAATGGATTTCAGGAATTTCATTAATTATACATTCATGTTGGGTTTTATTCATATTATGAAATTAATTGACAATTTCCATTTTAGTTTTAGTCAGATTATCTCATGGTCAAATTGTGCACATACACACTCACGCCTTTTATCCTCGAAGGGGTAGGCAGAGACGTAACTGGTGCACCCAGTTTCCGCCATTTATATTCCCTCGAGGCTCCATATCGGGAACAAATTCCAGACTCCAGGCTGACCTTAGTAAAAAAAGCCCGTATCACTTTCCTTGACCCGGAGATCGAACCCGAGAGCTCTGCAGTGGTACCGTAATGTAATGCTATGGAGTCAGCACAAGATGATTGCATATTAAAAAAAATATTACAAAAGAAGGAGTTAGAACACTTGTTCAGAGAAGTATGCCCATTGCTCACATATCCATTGCCTTATTCTGCCCATGCTACCTACCCACAATGTTACGAACATCAATAAGCTAATAAAAAGTTACACATGTAAATAATAACATAAAAAAAAAACAACTTTCACCCACTATGTAAGTGGCCATAAACTTTACTATGTAGTTTTTATGTACACTATTTGCTACTGCTTTGTCGATGTTTAGTTTTACTCGACTGTATGCGTTCATTCGAATAAAATATCTATCTTTATTCGAATGTGTTGGTAGTAGTAGTAGTAGTAGGTTATATTTTATATCCGCCCGGATGACCCACGTTAGTGTGTCGCGTCCTGGGATCAATGAAATGAAATGAAATGATTTATTTGAATCTGTAAAATGTTATACATTATTTAGATTCCGTCAATATTAACTCTACCACCAGTTCGGAAAGCAGTTTTCACCAGAGAAGAACGGGCAAGAAACTCTGGTGTTGCTCTTTTCAATCAGTTTAGGGTAAAGACTACAACAGTACATGTTAAAGTGAAAAGAGAAAAAAAAAAAAAAGTTTAGAGCAGTTCATTTATAGGCTCGTGAAATAAGGAATAAATTAATTTAAATTTTTATATGACTGCACAACCCTCTCAGGAATCATGAAATTTCTCTATTATCCTTATAATTATAATTATCAGATTAAAGATCAGCCTGTGTATATCCGATTCCAACAGGCCGGCATAATTATGTCGACTGCCGATGGGTAATCGTCTCGTCAGTCGACATTCCATTAGACCCCATTCAACTTGCCATCAGGTGCAGTGTGGTTACATTGCCATGGGCGTATAAAAAAATAGATCAACGCTTCACGAGCGCAATTTCCTATTGCGATTTTTGAGTTCCTTAATCTGTAATAGACGAAAATATAACTAATTATATAAAAAATATGGAATATAATGATTACACATATTATAACAACATAATAATTCATCTAATTATTCTTTTAGAATTATGGCTCCGCTGCTACTGCGTGTATTTTGACAATACCATGTTAGGTACTCAAAAAGAGCAACTCTAAATTTTGCTACTTTCTCCACCGTTTCTTATGCTCTAGAAGTAGTGTCTTGTAATATGCAAAAATAAATGACAATGCATCTATTTCATACTTTGATGTACCACCTGGCGCGGCGTCAGTTATTGCACGCGGGAGCCTGCGAACTTAATTCTTTCGCTACGCAGCGGTGTGCAAGAACTTTCCTGTTCCGGATTACAGAACTCCTATTTGTAGTTGTGGCGAAGGGTGACTTCTTCCGGAAGGGAACCCGACACAACATATAGGTACTACTAATATTCACAAATGCGGTCTGCAAGCCGTTCCAATGAAAATTTGATTTTACATAAGTTATTAAAGGGAAGTCGGCAGGAATCGTGTTATATTATGGCCACTGATTTGTAGTCTGTAGGCAGTGTCTTATAAGGCATTATGAGTCTTACAAAATGCTAGATGGAATGATTACTTTTGGGACAGTTGTGGCTATTACGATAAGAATTTATTTAAAAAAATACCATATACGCATATGATAAAACTAATAGTTAAATGGTTCATTCCTAAATGGACCCTTCGCCATTGATTTATAATCTGTAGGCTGTGTGTTATGAGTTTTAGAAAATGCTAGAGGGAATGATTATTTTTAGGACCGCTGTGGCTATTACGATAAGAATTTATTTTTAAAAAATAGCATGTAAACATAAGATAATACTAATAGTTAAATAGTTCATTCCTAAATCTATTTCTCATGACAATTTAATCTATCAGCAAATGGAACACTGAAGCAACGATTGCCATTTAATAAATTTATGCAACAACTAGTATTATTGCCGCAACGACGCCTGAAGCCGCGTATGTATTTAGTTGCTCAATCAACAAATTGATTTTAACTAATTAATTACAGCTCGATGTACGCGCGTAATGATTGTGGTGGTTTTGACCCCAGACAGGCTGTACAATCTTACTAAAAGGTTGAGAGTTTGTGCAGGTTTTTTGTATGCGGGCTGGGCAGAGTGACCTCGTCGTAAAGTCAACTGTCGAGAGATGATTACCCTTCACTAGTCGTAAGTATGCCGGCCTATTTGAAACCGGATATACACAGACTGATCCTGGGACACGAAACACGTGGGCTGCTATGGCAGGTTTTGCACTTCGTTTACGGTGGTCGATATCCGGGCGGAAACAAATATCCTACTTTAGAAATAAATACATGAAACATTGAATGGATTTGGTTGAAATTTATTAGATCAGCCAAGTCCCATATTAGGTCTGATGACCGTATTCCCAAAATTCGTATAATGTCCAAGGTTTCTTGCTATAGTTTTTGTCATAGCACTACGCACAATGTATCATAAACACGCACGTTTACCCGCAAAACCTTAGGCAGAGGCGCAACTGGTGCATTCCAGTGTGCCAAGTTTATATCCATAATGTGATAGGTGGCGAGCCTTTCGCCGCATCGTGCACATGTCGCGCGAGAAATCTCAAACGGTGCTTAAAGAGATCAATTTAATTGACCTTAGTATTTAAAGCTTTGAGCACACGTGGCCGCGCAAGGTCCCGCTCGGGTGTCACAATGCCGTGTCATGACCAAAAAAACGGTGCATGAAATGTGGCGCTGGTTTTTGTCGTGGTTCTGCTCGTGCAAATATATTATTTTGTATGAGAAAAAGAGATCTTTATTCAGAGTTAGTGTAGCTTTTGTTAATATGTTGATTTAATTTAGTGGTTTGTTCCTCCAAAAGACATAATTTCACATACATGAAATAGCGTACATATTAGAGTACTAAACATAAGTGTAAAATAATATTTTACAAATAATTAATGTACCATTAATAACGTGTATAACAGTTTTATCTTCCTCATAGCATATAGCTAATAAAAAAGGACCCAAAAATATTTTTTAAAGAACATAGCGATATTGAGCCATTGTCAAGACACAGCAGATCCCACGTAGTCCTTAATGCCGTTTATCCTGTTACCTTGACACGATGTAGCTGGATGTTTTCCGCAACTGCTTTTTGTGCACATTTCTGGAATATTCGATATTTTCACTGCGGCTGATCTAATGGCAGCAGTTAGGGAGACTACTAAAGATAAATCGTCTTGTCTAGTAGAGATGAAAGATAATTCTTGTTTATTTAAACGTGAGTAACACAAAAACAAATTAAACAATCAAGCACTTCACTGTCGCTCTGTTTTTCTTGGATAAAAATAGCCTATTAATCCAAATCTTTATGCCCAAAACATCCACATCAATTCAGCCAATTATGTATTATATTATCTAATTAATATTATGAATGCGAAAGTTTGTGAAAATGTTTGGATGCTTGTCAGAAATAAACGCAGAAACAGCTATACGGAAATTGATGAAATTTGCCGTACGGAAAACCCATGTCCTGGATAACGCATAGGATAATTTTTATCCTGGTAGTTTGCTCCTATGGGAAATAATGGATTTTTTAAATTTGATTTTGAAACGGATGACGCTGGCTGGTTCAGAAGGCGCTATTAATCAGTAGTATTTTAGGGACCTTAATAGGGTAAGGTTTTTACGCGGGCGAAACCGCGAGCAACACCTACTTGGATTATAAATATTAAAACATTCTCATTACTATAATATTGTGGGATAACAAAAAACATTAGTCTGTCTGGTAATTCATCTGCTGGTTACTGCCCACTTTAAGATATAACAGGATAGCTCCGCGGCCAGTTAATGGAGATCAATCTAATGATATATGTTACTTTTGTCGCCTTTCCGCAAGACTTACAGTTTCCAAACCAACAGCAATACCATTCACATACCAGGATCCGGTCTGTCCCCAGTTTTCACCTGAGCGGCGAGTAGTGACGCGCGACCCGCGCATACTATGATTTACAATTAAAATGGAGCCACGCACGCGTCTAGAATTATTCATGGGCGATATTGTTGGGCCGGCGTGCATTCAATGCATTTTACTTATTCGCGGGACGATATCGGACCGATTGATTCGTTTCGTGGTTTTTATTAAATGACATCAGTGATTAATGCAATCAGTGACGGCAGAAACTGGAGTGAGGATCTGGGCGGCAGATCTTTGCTAGGCTTTACTACCCGATTGCTAAGGGAGGTTATGTATTTTCTTTGTGTCCCTTCAAGGTCGGAGTCTTGGGCGGTTGTCTTCTAATGCCGCCAGTAGTTGCAACTGTAATAGTGGCTATAATTTTTACTGTAATGGTCTGTTTTGTATTCAAAATGTTATGATAGAGAGGTGCCTCCCTAGACTTTTGCAAACAATATTCGATTAGTAAATTGGTCCAAGTTTAACCGCAAATTAAATATTCGCACGTCATTGAAATTATTAAAAATAAACATTATTGGATATTAGTTTATTTATAAATGAGTTTATTATGGTATACAATATTTATTTAGGGATCAGTACGCAAGTAAATGCCATATTATTAGTGGCCGATTTTATGGACTGTGCACAGGTGAGGGAGGTCGTGAGTTTAGTTTCCCGGGCAGGTAATACTTCCTGTTTTAACACGTTTATTTTCCTTAGAGACACGCGGTTTGTTAGCCAGGCAGGCGGCAGATCGTAAGAATTAAATTATTCGTGCTATACATTTCAAATTCTATTAATCCTCCCTGCATGGTAACACGATGGCAACAATAATACCAAATTGTAGTACTAAAGTACATGGCTTGAAGAGCGTCGAACGAGCACGTTCAGCTTCCACGGAAAATTCTTTAATTAAACCAATTCAATAAACTAGACTCAAACAACAAAGTTATTGCTTGTAATTGGACGTATACAAATTTGATGGCGGCTCTTGTGTTGTTAATAACATTAAATGTGCTAATGGTAGGTATAGTAGTAATATATAGGTCTTTGGTGTCGGACAGTCCGTCTGTGTGGGTAAACACTATTGACCATGAATGTGAGTGTGCAAGTTTGGATTCTGGTTTAAAAAACATTATAGCCAGTTGAATTACAGAACATTGTAAGACTTATCTTATGTCTGGGGGTGATGAGTTCGTATTATAATTTAAAGGTCTGATCGTCCCTACATAGGTATTTGTGGCTCATCAGTGGAGCCGTTAACAGTAGATTTGAAAATAAAATAAAAAAGATTCAATGGACAATTGATGACCAAAAGGCCGGGAGTTCTTTCTGCCTTTCTTTTTCGGGTAGTCATCGCTTAGGTAGCTAGTGAAAGGCTTCTAATTTAGGGCCAATTTACCCTCACCCGTGAGGATCGCGACGCGTTCCTCCATTTATCTTTAATATTTTTTTTACATCATTTTTATTTCTTCTTTCCTGCCAGCCCGAGCTGGATTCATTGTTTATTTTGTAGTCTTTTATTTATTTTATGTCCAATATATATTGTTTTTAGTTATATAAGTGCCTCTAGTTTAGTAACAATGAAATATTCTTATGTACCTTGACTTATCATAAATGCAACTATGTTCGCCTACGTGATGAATAAAGCATTTATTAAATTATATATAAACTATATATGGAACCCTGCCGTTAAATACTGCTTCGTCCTTGTTTTGTTTCCATTGACGTACGAACTCCATTGTTAATTTTTCCTGCATAAAATTTTTACATTAATTACATTTTAGAATTTTAATTGGCGTTTATTTATTTTCTTATCGCATTGCGTTGTCGGAGCTGAACTTGATAAAAAAAATTAACGAAATAGGATTGTAATTGATAGGACCTTTGACCCGCTAGTGGTGATACGTCAAGAGATGTTATTAAAGGTCATTATCCGACGTAATCTACAATCTAGACTCACAACAATAAACATTGTTAATCGATGAGTGATCTAATCATTGTTTTGTCTCGAAATGATTTTAGATAGAAACTAGGATGACATCTGTAGACCATGAACTAAGCTAAGATAGTTGAGTTTAATTCGAATACCTGATAAATAATGCATAGTGCATAATTTAGATTACATAGAATTATAATATTGTTAGATTTGTGTCATATACGTCTAAATTTGGATTTCGTACGTTAAGAACGTATTTAAATTTGTAAGTTACCTTGTCAATCATTTTTATTAATTTCAATTATTATTATAGTTTTGGGCTTGCATATATCTGTGAAAAAATATCTCAATTATACGAGCAAAGCGACATTAAATCAGCTTAGTTTTCAGTCTGCAACCGCATTAGAAACAAACTATAAGGCACATGGTTATATATTATCAAAGCGAGGTGTCCAGCATTCGATCGAAAATTACCGACTTAGATCCTTATGCAGAATATTTAGTGACCTCGCAGCGACCTCCAGTTAGGTAGATGGGCGGAGTGCAAGCGGCCTCTGGCGAGTCGAAGTGAAAGCGACCAGTCGATACACAACGATTTCGTGTTACTATGGAGGAAGAATTAGGATAAAATTGTACAGGAAAATAGCTGAGGGAGGCATATGAGACGGGGAAGGGGGAATTCCCAACCCCTTGAGGGAAAACGTTCCGAAACTGTTTTAATTTTATAAAAATAATAGTGCAATTGAGATGAGTAAATACTTTTGCGTTTAGGCTTTATAATTTTAGTCGTTTATTCTGTGTAGTGATATGTTTGGGCTGTGGGCTGTAAGACCCTTGGTTTGATTCTTGTTTGTATTTTTCTGACATGACTTTCCTGGGACTGGATCTTCGAAAGTGAATTAACTTAACGCAAGCGATCGGGCTCAAACGACAAGAAATAGTTTTTTCAGGAAATCCACCGACATTACATTGGATTGCTATAGATGGAAAGTTTGAGGATCAGAAGTCAGATGTTTAGTACCATATCGAGACAATATTCAACGTCTGTGAAGTTATACAACAGCGCCCGATTCGGATAGATGATGCGAACATGGTTTTATTATTTGAGTACTGCATAAACCAACTCGACTGAGTTACCACCACCTTAGAAAAACGAAGGGAAATGGTATTGATGCTTAAACACCCTTCTGTAATCCCCATTATTTTCCTCCATAAACAGCGTGCCAATAATTCTAGAAGCGTGGGCGCTTATGAACAAGACCGATTTGCTTGTTTACTGACAAAAAATTGAACGGTAATCGACGCTGCGTTATCTAATATTATCGTATTATTTGGGTTTATGTAATGGTTCAGTGGGCGAACAATGACCCTGTGTTACAGACGGTAGAAAAACAAATAATAACTGGTATGCTTTTTGTAATGCAACTGAATGACGAGAGGAACTAGTCTTCTAATGTTTAGTATACGACTGACTGTAAACAGTAACAACATTGCCAAGTAGTGAATAATAAAACACCGGATGCGTTGACTGCGCTCATCTTCCTGAGTTTCGTAATACCCAGGAGACGGGGCTTTTCACACTACAATCTGACTGAAACGTATATACTGTTTTTATCTATCCAGGTGGACGGTAGCAAGAGACCTACATACGTAGAGATCTAACACGGATAAAAACATTGTTTAACATTCTGCGACATCTGATTCCTTCGCAAAAATGTCACTAACATTTTACCCGCAGTATTACATAAAAATAACTTTTTTCACAGAAACTTAATACCTTACAATATTCGACAGATGCCTATCAACATGGTCCTCTTCATGTAATTGGAACTATAGATGGCGCACAAAAAGCTGCCCGAGGTTGACAACCCTGACCAAACAAAAGAAAATCGCGCGCGTGTGTGTTTAGGAGGCCGGCAAAATTCTTGAGCAAATGTTAGGATTTGAACTGTGACCTTCTCGAAGGAAAAGCAATTATGTTATCTGGGTTACGGTATATTGTGAGGATGTTAATGGAATAATTTGCTCATGTTTATTCTTGTTTTATGTTTGTGATGAGATTACAGTATCGATCCTTGCGAGAGGTCGACGGACTTGGTGAAGGCTGCTAAGCTAAATTCAAATTAATCACTAGACAAGACTGACTGATGAAGGAAAGGAAATTAGTGTCTATTTCATGCCAATGCGTATTCAAAAGTTTAATACACTTTAATCATTTTAAAGCGGCGATAGCCTAGTTGGGTGTGGAATGGACTGCCGAGACAAATGTTTGCAGGTTCAAATCCCAAGGGCACACACCTCTGACTTTTCTAACGTAATGTGTGTATTTTTTGTGAATTATCGCTTGCTTTAACGGTGAAAGAAAACATCGTGAGGAAACGTGCATACCTGAGAAGTTCTCTATCAGACTTTGAGGGTGGGTGAAGTTTACCAATCCGCACTAGGCTAGCGTGGTGGACTGAGGCCTAAGCTCTCTTATTAGAGGAGGCCCGAGCCCAGCAATGGGACCACCTCATAATTATTTATTATATCATTTTTAAGTTTTCCTCTTTTAAAAAAAGGCGCCAGTCAAATAAATAATAGTTTTGTTACTCGAATTTTGACCTCAATTAAAAAGTTTTATAGATCCCAGACCAAATATTTATCGTTATGTTAGCTATGAATGTGATGGAATCCCTGGGTCTTAATGATTTATGGAGACTTAGCAGTTTATAGGAATACCACTATAATTTTATTTTATTGTATATTTTTTCTTATAGTTGAGAGTTTTAATGTTTTTTTTTTACATTAGTCTGACCCATAATTCATCACCATGGTCTCCGATGATAGCTTACAATTACCGCAGTGCACGTGTACAAACTTCCAAAAATCATATTTATCCAATAATTGTATATCACCCGAAGGTCCTTTATTAGACATTACGAGTTATTACAATCGTAAACAGATTATGAATCCGTATAACTCGTGTATAAGATGAACGGTAAACAGTCTTGATTAGACGTTTATCGACCACTGAGTAATGGATGCTTCGGCTTTTATCTCGCATCGGTCCGTTTTCGGTCGTTTGTGGATGCCTTGATACATTAATGTTTTGATCGGGGACGTATCTTTCCCTAGTCGTGGCTTAAACATGTACTTTTGGGTACTTTTCGTTTATAGGTTACAGTAAAGTGTCTCCACTGCACCTGATGGTGAATGTCGACTGTCGAGAGATGATTATCCCTCGGCAGTCGACATAATTATGCCGGCCTGGCGGACCCTGATATAACAGACTGATCCCGGAACGCGATACATTTACGTGATCCACTATGGCGGGTTTTAACATCAAATGGGTTCTCATGTCCGGTAACTATAATTTGTTTTAACTTTTGACTGACTCGTCTAAGTTTACTGATATTGCGATTCAAGCTCAATGTGACCCTATCATGTTATGGGACGGATATAATGCTTAAAAGCGTCAGCTTTCAATTTTTGGAACATGGTACAACTAAAATAACCTGCACAGTAAGGTATTTGCAGTATGTTATAACCATTATTTTTTGCTTTAAACCACACACCCCAACGCTTACTACGTCCATATTCATTCCCTATTTTTCCTTCGTAACGCACCAATAATTCTTGTTAATGTGGGTGTCTACGGACTGATGCACCCTTACCAGTCTTTTTTTTTGGATTTAAGCTTTCCCATGTTCGTAGCCTTGTGGACTCTGTATTGGGGTGCAGCTGTCCACAAGTGTGTTAGCACATGGGAGGCCTAAGCACTCTTACCAGTTGGCTGTCTAGTAATCCACATGTATAAATATTAACAAATTGTATATACGGCGTGACAGCGGATCGGCAGTGGGTTAATTGTAAATTGTAATTAATGTATCAGTGTCGCGCCGTCACATGACATGTGTACGTGTTGTAACGTGTAAATGCTCAATCATTGGTAGTGGCGTGTTTGGATGTAAGATCAGCGGGGTCTGGGGTTCGACTCTCAGGACTCTGGTTCTTATGCCACGTTGATAGTAATATAACAAGCACATAACGCGTCACGTTGCGTTTATGACAATAGAAATTGGTGTAGACTACCATTCCACGATAACTTCACGAAGATAACGTAACTCGACTGTGTTACGAGTTTACATTGTCATAGAGAATATTGGGTCCTATGTGTTGATAATAGTGAATATTATTATTCCGTCTTCAAACGGGACGTTGTGTAAGTTTGACAAATAGTGCATAATTTTTTATCGAAGTCAAGGCAATGTGGCCTAACTGCATCTGATGGTAAGTGATGATGTTTCCAAACATAGTGATTGACTGTAACTTAAAAATTGAATAAAAAAAAATTGAAATAAAACTAAAAACTATTTAACGGATTTTATCGCGGTTTTTTCTATTGGGGGAGGGGGGGGGACAGTCCCCCCGTGAACATGAAGGCTGCAAAGTCTTCGAAACGTCGGGAGAAAATAATAATATAAAAAACCGCGATAAAATCCGTTAAATAGTTTTTAGTTTTATTTCAATGTCTAACATTCGCGTAAACATAAGAAATCATTATAAAAAAAAATTATCAACAACACAACTACACCTTCGCCTCGTATCGCTACCGTCACTTGGGGGGTGAGTGGAACGGTTAAGTCAGTTTCACCGGTCTGAGATTAATATTGGAAAGTCTTGTGTCAGTACTGTAATTAAGCAATCGTTCTTACCAGTAGGTTGATTCCCTATTTTAAAGAAATTTCTGTAGACTGTGATTGTTTTCAAACGAAAAAATATAACTTCAAAATGATTGTCAAATGTCAATGTCATAGACTTATTTACTTGATTTGTTTACTAAAGCCACATTTTAAAAAAAATATTGAATTGATATATTTAATGCTACTGAAGATTTTACACGAATGCTGTTATATGAGTAATAGTAAATGCTGTTGTGCTAATGCAGTTTGTGCTAAATTGGCGCTAACAACGTATATTAAGAGGAATTCTACGGACCTTCCATCATAAAATTTGTTGCAAAATCGTTAGGGCATTAACTCAATTTTTTTTTATTTACTTAGTTAAATAATGTGACGAGGATGCCGTTTATCTGATGATAAGCGATACGACCGCCCATAAACAGTTACTATGCCATCCGGAACTTTGAATTGCAAAGCACTATGTGACGTTCCACAGTAGGTTTTCAGAATGAGACAAAGATTTTAGGTCTTATAAAGTAATTACGCTAATTACAATTTCCTCTAAACTGGTACATATCAGTGCATGGACACAGTTTAACTTGGCTATAGAAACAGACATTGCCGTAGACACCTTATAACTATCAAGACAGACATTCACATATAACAGACTTACCACCAATAATTAAAACAAGTGTATATTGCCTATTAAACGTTATTTTTAAAAAATATAGCTCTATTACCTAGTAACTTCTATTAGCCGCTCAACCAGCATTAATCTTTTTGGAATAAAAAGTACTCTATTCAATCCACAGCTCACTGTCTGAGTACCATATTTCATACACATTCATTTAGTTATTAAGGTGAAACTGATTAATTAACAAACATTCAAACTCATGTATAGAAATTTTACTTAAGTATATTATGTTATCTAAGACTGAACAACAAATAAAAAATAAAACAAAAATAATGTGTTGTTAAAACTGAGTATATTTTACTATTATTTATTTGGAATATCTTGTATTACATTCACTATCCTGTAAAAGAAATTATTTTATTATTACATTTGATATTATCAGTTTTGTTAACATTAGTATTCAATGTAAAATGCCTTTGGTCTCCTAAAATAAAAAAGGAAGTGTTTGTACAAACAATTTTAGATTTAACATGATTACATACTTTTGTTTGTAATTGTGTAAAATTATTGGGATTACCTACATGAAATTTTTGCTTTGTTTCCCTGGATCGATATTCACATTTAGAAGATTTTGATATTTAATTTAAAGCTGGCTAAGCCCTTGATTAAGACCTCTACCAATTACTTATAACAACAATAATGTATAACTAGTAAAAATTTCTTCAATAATCTTTATTGTTATCAAACTTTATAGGTACAAAACTTTCACCACAAAGAAACTACATAGTATTAATTGTAATGTACATAATTAAGAAAACATTGTTTAAAAGATACCTTCATTAGTGTTTTATATTTGTTTGGCCTATCTATTTACTAATAGAAATATTACATCGAAGTAATAAAAATAAACTTGATTGACCTCAATTGTTGTCAAAAGTCGGGTTGCCAGTAGTAAAGTAGCTTATTTTTCACCGCTGAGCCCATAACACAAATTTGACTATCAAGATACAAAAACATAGGTTTGAATATTAATTCGATCATTTAGGATTTATGTTTGTTTTGTTTCTGATAAGGGTAGAATATTATATTTGAGTTTTCACGATGTAAAGAGGATACTATCGTCAATAGAAATTATACAGTCGTTGTATCTAAATAATTAATTTGTCTAAACGCGCACAGACGCGCTGGATTGCCGCACGTTATTTTGACAATTCGTAACATGCCCGTAAGGCGGATGTGTCACACCTCATCGTGTTCATGAAATGTCAAATTAGCATCCAGAATACTCTTACACAGTCATAACACGAAGTTAACGAAACACGCCGTGTTACAAGTTCGACATTGTTGTAGAGAATCATGCCCCAGCCGAGCTATTTACTCGTCTTGTCAATCAGTTGTAAAAAGTAGTGGGTTGGCGGTCTCCAATCTGATTTATATTGAAATTTATTCAGAAATAAATCACCGGGTTTGCAGTTGCCGCTAACAGATCAGCTGTCACCGTAAGCGGACGGACAGTGAGGCGGCTTAGTCTTTTTTAACCTGATTGTAAAAAGGGGTAACCTTTTACCAATGTCAGTGCGTTATTAATGATGTAAAATGTATAATTTTAACGAGGATTGTAAAATTCGTGAATGCGACTTACATCGAATAGTTCATAATTTGCAAGGGCATTCACATAAATTCCTGTGAATACGAATATCACAAATATTTACGAGCATTGGCGAATATGAAAGCGGAATTTGTGAATAATTAGAATTTGATAAATCTTTCTGTGCTTACGCATGTAAGAAAACTCGCAAATTGATTCTCAACCATTTATTTTCCACACATCACAATCAGGTTTAATAATTATTGTTACATTATTTGGAGATGGTAATTAAACTTAATTAATCTTAACCTTAATACACAATAATGTGGCCTCACTGGAAAGGGGCTATCTGTTAATGAAAGAACATCACACGTACCTGTCCTTGTAGCTTACTTTAATTCTATGTTGGTTCCAGTAGGTACTTTCTTTTTAAAGTGTGCACCGTTCCGCTTTCACTTCAACACTATTCTCCCAACTGTCACTAACGCCACTTTTATACCTCCCCTCTGCCTAGAGTGGGGCTTAGTGGCAGTTATTTAGTAAAGAAATTGCCTACTACCGACACAACAAAAATAATATTAATTGTTATGATTTTGAAACTCACATTATTCCTAACAGCTCGGTCATCCTGATATTTGAGCGAGTCCCTTCGCTCTATTTTACATTTACTTATTGTGCAGATAAAAGATCCCGCCATCAATTTTCCGATATATCTGCAGCTCATGTTCCTCCCAGGATTATCAACCATCTCCATACTAAATTACATCGAAAACTCATTTGGCAGTGATTGACAGTGTTCAACCAATCAAACAAACATTTCATCTTTATATATTAGATACCGTAGATTAACATTGCAATCATATAATAAACACATTCTGCATTCAATCATGGTCATCATTGCAGTCTTCATCAGAATTATTATCAGAACTAGAATTAAAATTTTTGTCGAAAGATAACCATGGTTTGAGTTTATCAACTGAAATAATATTTTCATAACGAGGCCGACCAGACTTGCGAGTTAGTGGAGTGTCTTCAATTACAAATCTGTCATTAGGGAGCGATTTCAATATACGATAAGGTCCCTGGTATTTGTTTACTAACTTTTTTGATTTACCATCACTAGGAACATCCCGTTTTACGCTAACTAAATCACCGGTGGCATAATTATGTGTGTTTTTTCTTTTAGTATCAAATCTATCTTTGTCTTTTTGTTGTTGTTCAGTAATTCGCTTGCTTGCCGTTTCTCTTATATGTTCTAAATTATTTGCGGAAGTATCTGTAGTGTCACTTATGACTTCGTTTAGTATGTTTTCAGAACTGCTGTTGATTTTGAAACCGAATAAAAGTTCCGAAGGAGTTTTGCCAGTTGTTTTGTGAATAGTAGTATTTAGGCCTATTTGGATATCTGGTATGTATTCATCCCAATTTCTGTCATCTTGGCTATGAGTTTTAGCAGCCAACGCATCAAGAATTGTTCTGTTAAACCTTTCAGCTTGACCGTTAGCTCGAGGTGTAGCCACGGCATTTAATATGTGTTTGATACCATTCGTTTTTGTGAACGCCCGGAAAGTGTTACTTGTGAATGATGTCCCCTGATCAGTTATGAGTCTAGATGGGGCCCCAAAATAACTTATATGTTCTCGAAAAACCTTAATAGATGTTGTACTTTTCGTGTTGCGGACGGGTGTAATATTAATATATTTTGTAAAACCATCTATAATTACTAAAATGTAACAATTCCCTTTCTTACTTTTAATAAATGGGCCAAGATGATCGGCATGAATGGTATGGAATGGTACCTCAATTTTTGGTATCGGGTGCAACTGCCCCTGTTGTTTACCTGAAACACCTTTATGAAACGCGCACTCTAAACACGAAGCGACATACTTTTTTACAAATTTTCGCATCTTAGGGAACCAAAAGGATTGTTGTATTCTGGTTAATGTTTTTTCAAAACTAAAGTGTCCTACGTCGTCGTGATTCATTTTCGCGATCTGCCATCTAACACCTTTAGGAATTAACCATCGAATATCATTCCCTTCGCCTATGATGCGATGGACCTTGTCATTTTTCAATCGATAATTCTTAATGACTTCCGCGACGTTTTTGGCCTCAGGATCGTTTAATATTTCCTTAATTCGGATTACTTCACTATCATTACTTTGAACCGTACTTATCCAGTCTTCTGTATCAACGTTTAGAATATCCAGAACATGAGATTCTTCGACTGCATCTCCAACTGGATTTCTGCTTAAGGCGTCTGCGTGCTTCATAGCAGACCCTGGACGGTATTCAATCTCACAGTCAAATTCTTGGAGTTGAACCCACCACCGGGCAATACGAGGGACGAGATCTTTCTTGGTTAACGTAGTCCTGAGAGCGTTACAGTCAGTAAAGACTTTGAAGGGAACACCTATGAGATATGTCCGAAATCTACTAAGTGAAGTTACCACTGCCAACGTCTCTAATTCAAAAGAGTGGTATTTTTGTTCATCAGGTGTAGTTTTTCGACTGTAATATGATATAGGTTTTAGTTGATCGTCATCATTTTTTTGCAGTAAAATACCAGCTATAGCATGCTTGCTGGCATCGGTATGAACCTGTGTTTCATTTTTAGGATCATATAATGCAAGTACAGGTCTCTGAGTTAACACAGATTTAATTGACTGAAATGCTTCGTCTTGTTGTGGTCCCCAACACCACTCCACGTTTTTCTTAAGAAGGTCCGTCAGGGGGCCAGCTATGATGGCAAAGCCCTGCATGAACCTTCTAAAGAAGCTAGCTAGTCCTAGAAATTGTCGAAGTTCATGTTGAGACTTAGGACTAGGGAATTTCGATATTGCTTCAGTTTTCTTAATACCAGGCTGAATTCCGCCCGCTTCTATTTGAAAACCTAAGAAGTCAATAGAGTCGAGGAAAAAATTGCATTTTTCCAGTTTAAGGGTGAGACCACCCTTTCTTAAGAGACATAGGACTTCTTCAAGTCGAGTCATACCCTCTTCAAATGTTCGGGCAGGGATGAGTACATCATCCATGTAAATGAGAGCGAATTTGTTTTTAGCATCTGAAAGGATTTTATTAATCGTTCTTTGAAAAACGGACGGAGCGTTTACCAAACCAAATGGCATTCTCATAAACTGGAATTGTCCATCTGGAGTGACAAATGCTGTTTTGTCTTGTGATTTTTCTTCGATGGGGATTTGGTAATAGCCAGATGCTAGGTCAAGAGAAATAAATAGGTTATTACCCGAAAGTCTATCTAATTGGTCTTCTATATGAGGGAGAGGGTAATGATCTTTCTTAGTACGTCGGTTTAAAGCCCTATAATCAATGCACAGTCTCTTTTCACCCGTTTTTTTCTTGACCAACACGATCGGACTTGCGTACGGAGAACAAGATTCTTTTACAATTCCTGCATCGATCATTTCTTGAACCATTTGGCGTACTTGTGTTCTCTCACCAAATGACAATCGATATGGTCTATAAACTACTGGTTCAGAATCTAGGAGTTCAATCTTCATCTCTCCAGCAGTGGTAAAACCAAGATCTTTGAGCCCTGAAGCAAAACAGTCTGAATATTTGGCAAGCAAATCCTGCACTAAAGATTTTTGGTCGCAAGTGAGTTGTGAACCACAACGTATGATTTCTTTAACTGCGGGGTCGTCAAAACACACGGGTAATACGTTCAAACTGCAAGTTACAGGTATAGCACGTGTTATGAGAGATCCTTCCCGTAGCAAGATGTTATGGTTGCATAAATTTTGTACGAAAACTCTACCTATTCCTTCATTGAGAGTGTATTCTCCAGGTAGTAAGTAATATTCATTATTGAATTGACCTCTAATCGTACCATTAACAAATATTTGGCCTTTAAATTTACATTTAGATTCAATAGCCATTGCCATTAGCTCATTAGGTTTTAAAGTTGTACTCTCTCGAGCAGTAAGATAAACCTTTAAATTAGGGCACTTTTCGAAAAGAATTTGATCGGGTGTCTTTGTTATCGTGATATTCGGTTTTTCGGTAAATGAATGGCCTAACAGAACAGAATATCTTAAAACAAGATCATCTACTACAAAAACTTCTACGTTTTCTGTTATGTCTTGCACTGTAATAGCTACTGTAGCTTTTCCCAGGGGTTGGACATGATGGTTATTATTTAATTTACTTAATGTGCTTATTAATGACGAGTCTTGATGACGCGACTCCCCGTGTTCTACACGTTGTCGCGACACCGCCCTACTCGTGCTACGTGATTTAGACTTATGATATTTATCAGAGCGTTTGTGGCTTTGCCGTTTTTGTCGGCTCCCTTCCACTCCCTCGCTCAGATCTCTTTCCCGAGTTTGCCTCCTCCAGTCTTCATTATCGTGGTTAAGATAGGTAGGCTCACTCTGGATTACGGGCATAACTTCAGATTCGTCCATTATTGCCCTGGAACTTAGAAATCTATATACTTAAGATGTTTTATCAATTATGGCCCAATGCGATTAAATTATTATAAAGCGTACCTGTATTGTTAGTTAAGAAAATTAAAGAAATGATTTCATAATGGATTAAAAAAAATGCACTATATAATAACGATAATAATATTTATGTAGTAGTGATATGTGACGCCAAGACTCATTTCATCTTTATCTATAAGCTTTACGAAGAGTATTGATATTATGAGGCACCGTAACTTTGCATTTAAATATATTACGAAAGATAGAGAGCGAAAAAAAAAAATTGTTGAGAATCAGGCAACAGTAAAATTTTACAATACTGAGTAGTTTAAAGTGCCAACAAGGAGGTAAATAAGTCGGCTGGAATGACACGCAATTTGAGCTAGGGTTTACGAGTTCTTTTTTAAACAAAAAGAATCTCCCATCCCACTTCTGAGATGTAAGAAAACTCGCAAATTGATTCTCAACCATTTATTTTCCACACATCACAATCAGGTTTAATAATTATTGTTACATTATTTGGAGATGGTAATTAAACTTAATTAATCTTAACCTTAATACACAATAATGTGGCCTCACTGGAAAGGGGCTATCTGTTAATGAAAGAACATCACACGTACCTGTCCTTGTAGCTTACTTTAATTCTATGTTGGTTCCAGTAGGTACTTTCTTTTTAAAGTGTGCACCGTTCCGCTTTCACTTCAACACTATTCTCCCAACTGTCACTAACGCCACTTTTATACCTCCCCTCTGCCTAGAGTGGGGCTTAGTGGCAGTTATTTAGTAAAGAAATTGCCTACTACCGACACAACAAAAATAATATTAATTGTTATGATTTTGAAACTCACATTATTCCTAACACGCATGAGACAAAAAAAGAATAGCCAGATAGCGACCCCCGTACACAAGGTGTTAAAACCCGCCATAGTGGCCCATGCAAGTGTGTCGCGTTCCGCAATCAGCCTGTGTATATCGGTTCCAGCAAGCCGGCATGGTTGTGTCGACTGTCGAGGGGTAATCATCTCTCGCCAGTCGACATTCTAAGTGACTCCACTCCACTATCAGGTCCCAGAGGGGTCATTTTGCCGTGTGCGTATGAAAAAAATGCACACAAGCATGACGATGCATCTGGCAACATACCACCTTAAAGCGAGATAATACGAAAACTAGGCCAAAAGTCAACACTACCCTAAGGAGTGACGCTTTCAACCACGTGGTGGAAAGTGTAGAGGACGTCCTCTATAAAACAGAAGGTACATAATTAGTGTCCAGCGTCACGTACACACATGTATTCCCCACCGGAATCCTTTGTTTGGGTCAACGTTATTTACAATTAATGTCAATAATTACTTATAATGTTTGTAACATAATTACGTTACTATAATGTTAATTGTTTACTCGTAACAGTTGACTCACAGCTGACAGTATGAGTTTTGCCTGGTCAGGTTTAGCATAGATTTATCCTAGAGCAGTGGCTCTCAAGTTGGACTGCGATGCTAGTAAAACCTTGCAAAACCGGACCTCAATACTTGGCTGCGGAATAGGGGCTAACTTCATGAATATTGAAAATAAATGTTATTGTAAGAAGGGTGTGTCTGTTATTTTATCATTATAGTTTCAGCAGCAACTTCTACTTTAGTTACTTAACGTTCGTCATTACCCCTCCGGCTTTTGGCCCGGTCGATCGATGTATCGTCCCATTTGTCAGGGCCTACAGAAGATTTTCTCAGTAGTTTTACAACTGGTGTCCTAAAGTATTTGATAGTAACGGTAATCAGTGTTCGTTTTCCTCATTTCTTTTTTTGCGACACTGACTATTACCATTGGAGATAAGTAGCATTGCTATCGAAAATTATCATCATGCTAATAGGCCTGCCTTTGTGGTGTATTTGTATTGCGGTACGACTGCCGCGTTCAAGTTTTGGGGTTCGAATCCTCGGGGTAAAATGATATTGGATGTTTCTGCTGTCTATACGATAGAACCAATGCCGAGGGTCTGGAATTCGTGCCTGATAGGCTCGACTCCTCATTTCTTAGACATAAGTAAAAATTAACACAAGACGTTGTGATAGTAAACCAGCGAAATGTAACAAGTCGCACGATAATCGCCTGGAAATTTCTACATTCTTTCAACACAAGACGACACTAGACAAGTCAAATAAAGCTATTTGTAACGTGTTTGTCGCAGTTATTTATATTTCCAACCCTCACGTCCGAACCCTCGGTCTGCGGAGTCGTTTCAACATGTTTCAATGTAATAAACTTTTGGCTTAGTTTTATGAGCGGTCGCGTTGGTGTCAACCCTAATTGAGATTGTTTGTTGGTCAGACGATGTTTCTGGAAGTGGGATTGGTGAAGATTTTATTGTATATAATAATAGCAAGATAGCGAGTACTCGGTGTGGGAGGGGTTTTAGATGCGAGATAGAGTGGTTGTTGGGAGTATACCGGCTTTACTCTGCAGGTGATTACTGGTTCGTTCTGATGAATCTCGTATAATGGTGGTCTTTGTATACCAGAATTCAAATCGCCTTTACACTTTTGTGTTCTTACTAACAATCCTTTTTCGTTCAACAAAATATATAGAAGGGATTTTAAATATAGTAAACTTAACCTGTGCAGGTGATTTGAAGTTTTGAATCTGTTCAACTAATTTTATTGCTGTTTTGCATTCATAGGCCAGTATAATTTAAGTAAACGTGTCGTATGACATTGACATTCAGACATTCAGGTCCAGTGTCACTTTGCCAACACTGTAGACCACCCATCCTACTGCCATGGACGAGCCTAAAACTATTTGCTCTCATTTGGTTATAATAAACCATTAGGCGAAAGCGTGTGTATCGCGGCGCGTCTGTTCACACCGGCGAGTTTTTATTGCGCAGTGCTAATATTTACTCGATACGCGTATTGTTACAAACACGGGTATTCGGGTATACTTGTTTACCCGCGCGTCGTATTGTTTGTTTTTCATCTAGTTTCGGGTATGTCCTACGTACGTTCGCATAAAGAATCCTAATTTGGCTCCGGCACAACATCCTCGAGACGGTTGGTGCTGCGTTCCTTCCATTATTTACAAGTAGGGCGACAGAAATGCTTTTGTTCTCTTTTTTCATGTCGACCGTAACCATGTTTTTGCGGTGTATATTGCTTGATTTGCATAATGGTAATAACGTTATGTTTTATTATACGTTCATGTTTTACGCTTTTCATAATTTTATCAAATATTTGATGTTTCAGAAAAATAAAACGTCTAGCAATTGTGAGTATACTTTCTGTTTCGCGATTAATAATTATTTGTATTTTATTTTTACCCGGTATTTGCAAAAAACAGGGTTAGCATTTGTATTTATGTTCATTTGTTCCCTCATAAGTTTTAAAACCCTTATTGTGATTTGACAAATGATGTCATATTAAATTATATATGGCGCCGTCTAGAGGTCATAGTTATGAACAAATAAAATATTTGTTTATGCCGTGTTGGGTACCAAATTAAAGGGCTTGATTACCACATTCACCTAGAGTCTAGACCAAACAATACATTGTAAGAGAAGTGAATAATCAAGCTTTAGGGTAAACTGGTACATGACTACGGCTGTTCGCTGAACATTACTATAAATGCATTGTATGAAATACATAAAGAATTATCGTGTACCTTGTTTATTAAACGCCATTTTCTATACGCGATCCCAATCGCTTTCTTCCGTTCTATCTTAATAATGGACCAACCAGAAGTTTTTTTAGATACTTACAAATAATTTATTTTGATTGGTTCATTCTTGTAATCGGGTTCAAGATTGAGATTGGGATCGTTTATTGAAAACGGTTGTTAGTAGGTGATATATATTAAATAGATAATACATAATAATTTCAGATGAGAATATAGGTTATTTGACTATGTTTCATTTTATGATTTCTTTAATGTGTAATAGCAATTAGTACAAAAAAGAAATTCTGCTGTGAAAGCAGCATTAAAATTCGATAATCCAAATTTTGAATATTGATACGTGCAGCAGTGAGCGTGGAGTGAGCATATCGCTCTATCTCTTTCTTTCGCTCGCGTCGTACTGCCGCTGACGTCACATGCAAGTATTTCGTCTCTTTTTCATTTTTGATACTCACCGCTACTACCAAATTCAATGGCTTATAACTTGTAATTTTTTCATCAGTTTTCAATTTCTTTTGTTTTAGTATTTATACGACATACATATTTTATAAAAGTTATAAAAAAATAAGTCAAATACCCCATTCATCATACTTTTAACAGCGTTATTTTATTACTCTTCGCATTACGCTTTTGGATAGCGCACGTTTTAGTTAATCTGGCTTCTGTCAGTGTGAAGTAGTGAGCACTTTTACCGCACGATAACGATGACACCTTGTTTTTGATAATAGAACCGCACTTATTTTGCGTTGTGGATTAATTTGTAATCGATGGCATAATTGATACGTTATCTCTTATCATTGTTGTTATTGCGGTTTTAATCGGATAAGTTAAATATGGGTTATTTTATACAAATATGATTTAACGTGCATTTGGGTGTGTGGCAAAAATGAGATGACTTTTTTGGGGAAGTCTAGGAATAAGACTAAGTTTCTTTGGTGGTCTACTGTGGTTTCTTTGCTTACTTTAATTTTTTATGTCCAATATAAAATGTGAAGTTAGCGATTAAAATTGAGTAATGATCAAATATTCTCATGTGTTTCGACTTATACAACTATGTTCGCCTATGTGGTAAATAAAGCATTTTATTTTTTTTGTTTGTTTTTTAAGTTGTAGCAATTGTTGATGGCAGCCGTCTCGCTTACCATCATGATAACGAACAGCTTATCTTTAACTTAGATTTCATACACTGATTGCCTAACAGATAGCGTAGAGATTAAATCAATGCTATAGAAGCCTTAATATTGCGCTTAATGATTACGTAACGTTGATGATTAATTAAAAACTATTATTAAATCAACTCCAAATTTAAAACAATACCGATGGGAAGTGGCATGAAAAATGGCTAATAAAATATAAAATATCTAGTTATAAGACGCCGGTGTTTTGTTTGAGTCTGTTCTGTTATAAACTGCTAATATCGCAGTTGCAATACCGTATCTCCGCGTACACGCAGTATGTGTTACATTGATTTGCTAAAAATGTGTTACCCAACACTAATCTGGTTTTTATCGAGTTAATATCGCTGATTGGTCATTAAGTGTGCCTGTTAAATAAATCGCGTCGATATTAATACGTATGTATGTTTGTGTTGCCGCAGGCGGTCGGCCGCGGTGGCTGTACACTCGGCTGCTTTGGTCATAAAAAAAAAATACATTAATTAAATTACTGTATCATAATTTCGATCTGATTTGAGTGATGGCTGTATCTTGTAGTTTCCTTTGACAGGTGTTCGGAGGTTATTGATTTTTATACGTTGACTTATTATTATCAACATGAACTTGCTAATTAATGTACAAATTTTCTTTTACTGATTTAGACAAGTTGCGAGTGCGCACAATTCGCGTATTCCAATTTTGAAGGCTAGGTAGTTCCATAATTTCTTTATTTACGCGCAAGAGTTGTAGAGGAGGCCCGTCCCCAGCAATGGTAAAGTATATAATACAGGGTTGATATTATTATTTATTATGTTATATTAAACTAATTATAATGCACGTAATCATAAGAGGTTGATGCTGCGCTTGCCTTAACTAAATCAACATTATAATTAACTAGTATATTAGAAATCCGACTACTGAAATATCATACGTTCAATGACAACTATTAATTATTTAAATGTATTTTAATTTTTCATAGCTGGGTATCAAAACTCCGTGACCACTCTCACTAATCCGCTATATATTTCAAAAGGCAATCTTCACAAACTCGTTTCCCCCAAAGTTGGATGTCTGTTATCGATCATCCCCCAAATTAAATTACGACTCGGCTCCGTTCCCCCCCAACCCACTCCCGCATCTTGCGTCTCATTTTTCTTCGTTTGCCAAATGCACCTGCGGGGTCCTTTTGCATTTCATTCATATCACAGACTGGGAATCTTTAAATTAAATCTAGATCTTTTCAGTTCGTTTCGATTCGTGGATAATGTACTTTTTTTTGCTTTTAAAATGCGCTTGTTGGAAAGATTAGAGTGTATGCAATTAAGGTGTACGAGACAGCTTGTGTTAATTATTTAAATTGCAGTTTTTTGTTTTTTTTTTACTGTTTTAATTAATTTTGTAGCGGCTATTTTGGCAACGCTTTCACTATTCTTGCTGCCAAGTGACTGTGTAAGCATTGAGCACTATGGTGTTTCAGTGAAATTTATATATGTTTGAAGAACGTAATATCTAGCGGAGAGTATATCGGTTATAAACCGCGAGGTCTTAGGTTCAAGTCCGTGGACATGCAACATTGTGTAGATTTTACTTACTCAATTTGCTCGAGACTGAAACCTACACAAAGGCTTAACGTTAAGCAACGGCCCACCGTGGAAACTAAGTCATACTCTTTTTGCAATATGCAAGTTGGGTTGCGCGACCTTACATTGTAATATAATAATGATATCTGCCCTGTATTATATACTGTCTCACTGCTGGGCACGGGCCGCGCCTACTACTAAGGGGATTAGGCCTTAGTCCACCACGCTGGCCTAGTGCGGATTGGTAGACTTCACGTATCTTCAAAATTGTTATAAGTATATAACTTTTTAGGTATGCAGGTTTCCCCACGATGTTTTTATTCACAGTTAAAGCAAGCGATAATTCACAAAGAATACACATTGAACTTGCAGATATGCGTTTCGGCAGTCCGTTCCACTCCCAACTATGATATCGCCGGATCATTAAAATGCATTACATTAATTAGTTTCAAACAATCTGATGTATGTATATTGTACATAATTAATATAAGTTTTCTGTATTGTTCCAGGCGGTTCCGATAGCAATAAAGGCAAGAGTAAGAAGTGGCGGAAGATCCTCCAGTTTCCTCACATATCACAATGTTTAGATATAAAAACAAAAATAGGTGAGTGTTTATTATGTTACAGACAAATTTATCGATCAATTTATTGCCTGTAGGTACACTATAACCAGGGAGGTAGGTATAATAAATGTAGTGTAAACATAATGTGTTTCTCCGTCTTTGAAGCACTAGTATTCTAGATATTATGCCGTTTAATTTTCGTGGAATTATTGCAACACATATTAAACATTAGTGTTATTCCTTGTCAGAAATCGACGGAAGTGTTTGTTCTAGGAACACAATATAATTGTAAAATGTAGGTATATATTTTGACGTTGACTTTTTGGACAACCCACACTCCAGTCCACCCCATGACAATAAAGGTTGTTGTAGTCTTCGAAAAGTCGGGAGTAAATCTATACATATTGTAAAATCAAGTCCCATTTTTTGTCTGTCTATGTTATCAATTTTCTCAAAATCTACTGAACTTATTTTTATGAAATTTGGTATGGAGATTGTTTAAGACGCTGGGCTGTTTATAGGCTATTTTATACCTCGGGAGATTAGCGGGATTTTTATCTTGGAAAACTTCTTCACGCGGGCGAAACCGCGAGCAAAACCTAGTTAACATATAAGCCGCGATAAAATGCGAAAGTTAGTTTTATTTCGATGTCTAACATTCGCGTAAACATAAGAAATCATTAACATTATATATTATAATTACAGTTACAATATGTCTCAATTTAAGTTTCGTATTAAAGCGAAATATCCAAACCAACACGTGCGCGACTTCACACTTCTCTCTCTATACTGTAGAGACGTATAAATACGTTGTAAATTCCCGCCGTATTTCGGTTAAGTGCGTGCTTAGAGTGGAGTGAGCGTAAAGCGGACTTTACGACGTCGGGAACAATCCCGCGGATGTCGGGACTCGGGACACGGGACAAGTGTGATACGCGGAGGATTAAGGTGGAGTGGGTTACGGTGGGTACTGGAATGTAGATCAGTATAGTGTTCGCGAGATAACTTGCAGAAGTTGACTTGCATGCAACCATGGCAAGTTTATTTCTAGAAATTTCAAGCTCTCGGCATTTGCAGCAAGTTGCATGTGTATAGAACTATTAAAATGTTGTCGCTAGGCTAAACGCACCTGGAAGTTCTTTCGCAATATGTTGGTGCAAGAACTTGTTTGTTTAAAGTTATTGTTATGCAGTGTTTAATGCTGGATAGCTTTAAACACTGCATAATGATAAATTTTGTAAATAAGTTTATGTATTTACTGTTTATCGGCAAGCGTGTGGTGGAGTATCACTTATCAGACAATTGGCAAAGGATTTCTCGCGTGTGTGTTTATGGGCAACGGTGATTTACCATTATATACTTGTTCCATTTCGAATAGCCAAGGAAGTATATACTTTTAAAAACACTATTTCTCCAGCTTTAGATTCTCCAAAGGTTAGACGTCAGAAAGGCGGAAGGTGGTAAAAACTGCCAAGTCGTCTTTACCGCGGTTAAGAAATGTGTAGCACCCACCCTTAATTGGAGATAAGGGATAGAAGAAGGCTAATGCAACTTACTATGGGCCTTATTTCCAAAGCCACGATATTTTAATATTACGTCACAAGCACGAAACGCACCGTATCGCGTTTAAGACAATAGAAATCGTCGTACAGTATACAATTCCACAGTAATTTCTCGAAGATAACGTAACACGGCCGCGTTACGATTTCACACTGTCATATAGAATAACGCCCCTGTCATATACTCTAACACGCTGGGTATTAGTTATCTGCTATTTGCGAGTTATTCCGGCACGTAGACGCGAACAGTTGAAATACTGTGTTAATTGCACGCATATGAATATTTATATCGTTTACGCCCCTCCGGCCGAATTATCACGCGCATTAATACATTCCTCACCTACATGTACATGCATTATGAGTTTGTATGGATAATACGTATTGCGCCGTATATGTGTGTTTGCGTTTCGACTTATGTGCGAATTGATTAACATTTGTTTGGCGCGGTGCTGATGTGATTCAAATACTTTGCCCATTATCGCACGTTTAAATATTAATTCAAACTCTGGCCGAGGTATTAGTCTAACCGCCATTTTTTAAAAACGATCCTGGTCGCCATTTTCGAACTATCTCAAAAATTAACCAATCAAAGCAAAGTTTTTTTTGACATGCTTGCGAATGAGCTATTTTGATTGGTTCATTATCGGATTCGAATTAAAGGATGAGATTGCGATCGATTATTGAAAATTGCTTTAAATTAATTCGCGCGTTGGTGAAAGGCTTGCACGGACGCTGTCTACACATCGTCAACAGTAACATTTGTATACATAATTTTCGGAAAATATTATAAAGTCCTGTGACATGGCCTCGAAACGAGGTGTCCAAATATTTTTTTCACAGTAGACAGCGGTTCAGTAGTGCCATTGTTGTCGTCCACAGGCGTCGGTGACGATTATCAGCTCGTCTGCGTTCAGAGATAATAAAAAAATTACAATACTTATTATATATTTTACCATGTATAGTATACAATGTAGTAAACTGGGAGGGTGACTGGCAACCCCATCTCCTCATTTCAGTTACACACAATTTCTGGCTTCGGGCCGGCTTTTTATTATTAAGGAAAATGCTTCTTATTGCCAGCCCTGGTATCCAATATTGTACCGTATATTAAGGGTTGCCACGTAAATTTATATCAAGGTTAATATATGCGTGTAGCGGAACGTAAAATATTAATACAGTTATAGCTTAGTGTGTGCTAATAATATAGTAATATCAGCTTTGTATGATGTACTGTCTCGCTGTTGGGTTTAATAATATCAGTTTTGTATAATATACTGTCTCGATGCTCGGCACGGGTTTCTTTTACTACTGAATGGGATTAAGCCTTAGTCCACCACATCGACTAGTACGGATTGGTATACTTGACACACCCCCAAAATTCCTATAGATAATCTCTCAGGTATGCAGGTTTCCTCAAGATGTTTTCCTTTACCGTTAAAGCAAGCGACAATTTACAAAGAATACACATATAATTTTAGAAAAGTAGAGGCGTGTACCCTTGGGTTTTGAACCTGCCAATATACATCTCGGCAGTCCGTCCCACACCCAACTAGGCTATCGCCGCTTAGTGTGTGCTATAGAACTAAAATTTTCTCTACCATTATGTGAGTGGTGGTGAGGTTCAAAAAATGTCTTTTATGAGAATCGTACATACGACCTCAACTTTAAGATCACCAATAACCCATGTGACGATATGTTTATTTTGCTTGTTAATTCATTCGTATAAAAAATAAATTAATACCCGACCATTAAACAAACACAGTGTAAATCATTTTAACTCCTGGTTTCGAGGACCATGTGATTTGGAAAGACCGAAAGTCATATATGAAGCATTACGCGAACTATATTTCTTGTCAGCAGTTCCAACCGGGTTGGATTTATAACCACCCTCACAAGACCCGTGCACCCTGAGCTTCTGTTCACGTACGGAGATCTGCCAATTTGGCTTGAATAAATGGCCGAAGTTTTCACTCGTTACATAGAAATCAATATGTCGATAAGTTGGGAACTTGCGATTCTAGGCAGGATGGTGTCGGACCAACTCCTATACGAATTTCGGCTTTGATACAGATTGTATTACTGTTTTTATTGAGCGTTGAGTTAATATTAGCGTTATGTAATATTATTCTATTTAATATGATTATTGTATTCCGAACAGATGACAGTTAGATTTTTCGTCCATTACATAAAAACGGCTGGAATTATTTCGATTCAGGTTTCGCTATTATATTAACCGAAAACCGCCTCACAAGTAAACTTTTGTATTTACTGGTGGTAGGTCACTCATATGTGAGAGTCCGCCCATGTAGGTACCACCGCAATGTCTATTTCTACCGTAGGAGCGGTGTGAGGTCACTGTTGTGTTCCAGTTTGAAGAACATTGTAGTCAGTGTAACTACTGGACATAACAAGACTTAACATCTCATGTCTCAGGATGGCGAGCGCAGTAGAATCCTAAACAATACTTTGTAATTCAACGTGTTGGATAGTGTTTCTACTGTTTATGGTGTGTCGTATCGCTTATCATCAGGCCAATGTCAGGCTCGTTACTTTATTCAAACGAATAAAAAAAAGTCTGTATCTAATTGATTTACATTCACAATAAACACTTTGAGGACGTACAGTGTGTGTGATCGCACGCTGATGGCTATTGCATAGTTTTCTTTGGCTTTGTTCAGCTTCGTTTATCCAACCGCCAGCTGAAGTATAGTTGTATCTCAATGCTAGTTAATCACAACGCCCTTATGCCTACGCACTAAGGCAGTCATGCTGTAAAGACTAAGAAACAGACTTATCATCATAGCATTGTACCGTAATTCGCTAAGTAAGTTGTGAATACGGCCCATAGTGGTTTTCGCGTATCGAGAAACATTTAATTTCACATGAAGGAAAACAAAACATTCTGTAGCTATGACGGCCATATATGTTTATGAGTAAAGCTATAAAAATCAAGAAATATAGTTAAGGTTATATAATGCAAATAAAATCCCGCACAGTCGGAACGGCTCTAGTTATATTAGCCACTTGAGATTTCGCGCCGAACTTGGTAGGATTAATGGAGCCGATGCGAGAGTGCGCGCCAGGGGAACCCAAGTACTGCGGCAACGGGATTACATTGATTAACATCTGAACTGGGCCACTAGTCGGCTATATAACGTTTTACAGCTAAGTTGTAGACTAGCAAGTTCTCGGAGCAAAATATTGCGCAGAAACTTCTAAACACGTTTTTACTTGCGGTAGTGTTTCAATAGTTCTGTACACATGCGCCTCGCCGCAAGTCCTGCAAGCTTCAAAATTTGCAACAGTTTGGTTGCCGCGATTGATTACACTAATAATTGCTTGTGGATGTCAATTCATGCAAGTTATGTTGCTTGTGTATTTAAAATGACTTCGCTTATTATATGACATTGGCTGGTTATATGCCAAAGGAGATTGGGTATTCAAAATTTGGCTGAAGGTAAAGATTGTTGGTGTTCACGCATAATGTAATATCTCTTAAATTTTGGCCATGACTAATGCTAACATATTTGAAGTAGCTATTAACCTATACTTATTTCTTTATGATAGGGCACGATCGCTGCCCGATTGTGCGGCCAAAGATAAATTTGGCGCTCGAAAATATGATTACTAAACATTCCTGCACAAGGCTGACAGGGCGTTTATTGCGTTCCGTTGTTGTAGCACGAAATGCATCAAATTACAATGACGTCATATTGTTTTCAATAATCGTGTTGCAATACACACTTTACAATTGTAAACATCGGAGAACAAATAGGAATTTGAGAAGATCTAAGGGCCTGTTTTCCAAACGTGAAGTAAATATTATTTGACAGTTATCGTATCATTATGTACAGCTAATGTGTGTAGTACACATTTTATTACACATTGGGAGCATAGATTAGAGTGGGATCAGTGGCGAGGAGTGAAAATTCGCAAAATAAAACTTGACACAACACAATATATGTACTTATATGCATATATACGTTTTAATAATAATAATTGGATTTTACATAAAATTCGGAAGGGAAGCCGGCATGATTCGGGTTATATGGACCCCCGTCACTGGTGGGACTTTCGCATAGGTCGGTATTGGCTTAAATATCTATGTGATGAGAAGCATTTACTTAGGAGGTAAATGAATACTATGTTTTGCTCGCGTCTCCTCACGCGGGGAAATGCTTTCCTCGCATAATACACCCACTGTGTACTTTACAGGTCACAAATAAGGACTTGCTTAGTCTGTACCTACGGCCATTTTTATCTAGATCAAAGCATATTTTTATATTCTTTAATTTGATTATTCGACCGTAAAGTGCAAGAGCAGAGCAGTAAGTTGTGCAGTGTGAGTGCAGACAAAAGTGGCTCTACACCAGATTGTAAATGGAGTAAAATACAGATAGTCGCGACTGACAACAGATTACCCCTTGCCAGTCGACGCAATTGTGCCGGCCTATAATGTTTGTGATTTCTACGTACGGTTTATAGAAATTTTATCCCCTAGTTGAGTTAAACTCCATCGAACATAGCAGAAGATAAACGCTAGACAATTCCCAACCCAGTGGCGTAACTCGCACTGTTTCTTCCTGTTTAGACATTGACAATGCGCTGTAATCGTCCTGGACTATTGTGTTGCTGGTCTGAATACCAGATGGGAGGCCATTGTCATTTCATTAGTAGAACACTGGGATTTTATCAACGCGAATTTGTTAGCGAAGAATGGTAACGTTTCATTAGTGTTGTAGTAACTTATGTTGATAACCGATAAAATCTATTGTGCAATCAACATTTAAGAGATTTGGAATACAGAAATGAATACTTTATGAACTTACTACTTTAGATATTGTCACGGGAGTTACGTCTGCCAATAAAACTACACTTCGTAACCTAACTCTTGCGATAAAACCGGAAGCTGTTCCAATTATCGTGCACAAACATGTAAAAGTAACCTTAAAATGTTCAATTTTATCCGCACACTAGCCAATAGTACCCAAAATAATGTAGCTTCGGTGATATCTTTACCAATATTATCAACCTTGAAGAATAACCAGGCACGTAGATCTGGGTACACATTATTTTATGTGAAGGCATTGTAATCAATATTTCCTCCAATATAGTCGGCATTTTCGGCCACAACATTATTCTCTGAATAAGGACCTCGTGGGAAAAAGGGATTGATTTCACGAGTGATGTGGTAATTAAATCTACCCTTAATGCGTAACAAATATTAACGACAGAGGTTCTCAATACAAAGCCTTACTACCCTTTGATAATGTAATTATGAGTTCATTAAGTATTTGGTCGCTCGTAGAATCCGGATAGTTCCACTGATTAGATTATTTATACCACTAGCAGATTTATTGTTTTCTAAGTTTAGGTAGATACTATCCAATATATTGATGTATCAATCGATGATGCTATGCGCTGTTTACAAATTGATTTTACTGTTAGAGTTCTTTTTACCGCAAGAATTCAAATTGAATTTGGAACAATCCTTTTCAACTTTATATGAGGTTTCATAATTAATTTATGGTAAACATTGCTATGCCAATGATATAACGTTTATTGTAGGTAGAAAAACAAATAGATTATAAGCACTAATGCTTGATATAAAAGTCGCTGTGTACGAAAGGGATGGTAGATACTCTGATATTATACGAGGGAGAGATGACGTTAATGCTGAAATGTTACGACTCGTTAACGTTTTGTAACGGCGAGTGAGTGTGCCAGTTCACTTAGCGGAAATGTATATAAAAACCAATGTAGTAGATATCATAAAGAAATAATAAATGATAGCATTAAACGTGATGCTTAAGGTCGAGGAGTTAAGGTCGATTTGCGAAAGTTAAGTTTTTGTCGAGTGCTATTTTGCTGATGCCTTAAATTGGTTTTAAAAAATATTCGCGCTGTGTTTATTTTAACCTTTAAACTGTGAACATTTCGCTATTGGTAAATGCTGAAACCTATAAAAATACCACTAATGATTTTGGATTACAATGTTAATAAAAAACAATAAAATAATTCCAAAATCCTTCTCTTATTAATTCTGACACATAATGAAATAATTTATATAATTGTTTCTTTACTGAATAAAAAATGAAACCTTTGAGAATATCTCGCGCCGCCACAACACCGGCGTCGGTTATCTACCACCACTTCGGCAGCCGAGTGAGCGTACGTAAACCAATTAACGATTCAAGCTCCAGTTATTCTGTGCTTTGCAGTTTAATTAAATTTAACATTATTTTCTCGAGGGGCCGCTCTTGATCGCTTTGGCTGTGTGATCTTTTGGGAATGCGAAGTCGGTTTTGTTTATATGTAAATTATTGTGTGCCGTTCCAGTATTAAAATTTTCGGTTGTTAGACTATTGTAATAAAGATTGTTGTGATTATAAATTATATTTTTTGTAAATGCTGCGTTTATATGAGCGAATAGTAGGTGAATCAAGTTCGTATAATTCTCTCAGCGATCCCTAGCGAGCAAGAAATGTTTTGTTTGAGTTTACAGTACAGTACTGCCTCAGTGGCGTATTTGTCCTATCACGTCATGGGACGGAATACACACGGCGGAAAGAAAGAACACCAGTTGCACCTCTGCCTACCCCTTCGAGAATAAAAGGCGTGAGTGTGTGTATAATTTTCTACACAATATTCGACGACTCACAGGAATAATTAATCACCCAAATCACCCCCCATCCCCTATATCGTGGCTTGCATTAAAACATTTTCAATGAAAATAGCGTCAAAGGGAGAACACGATTTCAATCGGCAAATAATATTCGACTCATTTAACACGTTAATGAGGGAGATGCGGTGTTGATAATGAATTAATTTATGTTCCTGATGCTCCACGTGTCTCGTGAGAGGTATTTAATTAATGGTAACAGTTTATGAGGTATTCTAGCATCTGTGCCGGCTTTACTTGAGGTAAGTCTGGATTGTAGCGAGGTTAACGCCTAAATTATGTTTAACTTAGTGAATACGAACAGTGAGATATTGTTGCTTTCAATTTTTAACAAGTTTTATTTAACTTTCATAAAGTTGCCATGAATATACAAGATGTAAGATTGATTAATATGTTTAATGGCATTCTATTTATGCTGTTGCAAAAGAAATGTACTGGGTTCAATTCCCACGGACAGTCGAAATTTTGTTCTTTCTTATTCTTAGTTATTCTTAAATCATGTTGCATCCCTTAAATCCTACCGTTCTCCGCAGCCTTCGGGGGGTCATCACCCACATACAGGCGTCAGGTCACATGACATTGGTTAGGTCACAGTAAAACATGAGCACTAACAGGATAAAGGCTACGCAAACAACAGATTATCGCAGGATGCGTGGCGCGTGTTGCGAAACGTTATCGCCATGTTGTTTTATAATTGTTTTTAAAGTTGATAATTAGGCCAGTATTGTTATTGTCGGCTTGTGGTCGAGTTTGGCTAATTTGAACATTTTGATACTTACGAATAGCGTCTAAAATTATATACACAGTTTGACGTATTGAAATAATCCACAAATTAATATGTATAGTAATTCAAAGTATATATTGGATAATATAGCAAATGTAACCCAACGAGCGTGAATTATGGACCCTTCGCCGCTGCTGTACAAAATGATGATCTAATATTATTGAATGATGGTGTAATAAAAGCATAGCAACGGTGTTTCGCGTGTTATTTGTTTGTGAGTTACGTCGGGAGGAAATTAGGATGGAGAGTATGTAAACACGGGCGTTGGGGATTAGCCATGGTGCACACGAGCGAGGGATACAGCTGTGTAGAGTTGTGTCTGCCTTTAGATGGGTTTCTGAATAGACCGGCGAAGAAGGAAAGGAGTTCTGATGTTTTTTTTGTATTGCTTTGAATGACAAGACGAGCTTTCCGGTCGCCTTATGGTAAGCGATACGACCGCCCATAAACAGTACAAACACCATCCAACTCCTTGAATTACAAAATATTGTTTGGTATTCTACTGCGCTCGCCGTCCTTAGACATGAGATGTTAAGTCTTATTATGTCCAGTAGTTATACTGGTTACAATGTCCTTCAAACCAGAACACACCAGTGACTACACATTGCTGCTTGGCAGAAATAGACATTGCGGTGATACCTACCCAGGCAGACTCTTACACATGACAGACCAGTAAAGATGAGATGTTACACGATATCTACCGTTAATTTTATTTATCATTCGCTTGTTTGTTTTTACAAAGAGATCTTAACGTTGACTATATTATAGACAGTGTGGCTTTATTGTATTTTTAGTATCAGTTAAGTAGTTCTACAGATTATTCGCTACCCTCACTCACAATCTTCATCTCTGTAATACCAAGCTAGCTTCATTTATCCTTTATCTCCATTAGCAAAAGCATCCTTGTAGCTTACAGAAGGGGATAAAGTGCCGTTCATGAAACGCGGAGTCATTTCAGGGTATAATTTTTTTAAAGTACACCTATTTGTTTAAAACACGTAAACTGTGGCTTGTGGTTTCTTTAACTCTATTTAGAAACTATGTAAAACGCAAAGGATATATTTTTTTTTAATTCTCATTACTAATGTTCACTCGGGTATGATTGTATGAGGATGTGTCTACTTGTTACGAAGCGGGGCGCGTAGGGTTGCCACCAGCAGACTTGTAATCAATTTATTTTTTTCTTGAACCGTTGTGATATTACACTATATAGGAGGGAAGAGTACAGGAGGTGGAATGGGCGTACCTTCCATAACATTAATAAAAATGTCTGTCAAATTAAAAAGTACACGTTTCAACATACGTTCACGGTGGACAACCTTAACATCGCCCGCGTAAGTTGTGCGCGACTTAAATTAGATTTCAGGAAGATGCGAATATAAACTGCGTGGTTGACTCACGAGTAATAAAACAGTGCGAATGACGAGTCCGGAGTTTGATTCTTAGCAAACGTTTGTTAGTATTGTTAGGATTGTTTGTTTTGTGGCGTTTGTGTATGGCCGGTTTATGTGTTTACATCCTGCATTGTGTGGAAAGGGAAATGCTGAGCGTTAATATATATGTTTGTCAGCAGTGGAGAAGGGTCCATATAATCCGATTCCTGTCGGCTTCCCTTTATTTAGAATTAATCTAGAATCTTATTATTAACAACGATTTGTAGACTGCATTTATGCATATTAGTATTATATGTTGTGTTGGGTTCCCTTTCAAAATATTTCACCTTTCGCCACTGTTTGTCAGAGTGGGGATAACGCAGCTCACTCCCAAGTCTCGAGTCTAAGTTAGTCATAAAAACAGTTGTTGAATGCCAGTTTTTATCGGTCGTTTTTGAAAATCAGTTTTATTATTGAAGACACTGTCTAAGTAAATCTTTAAAGCAACAAAATGTAATTGTTTTCTGTTTAAAGATCTGTAGTATAGATATTAGGTTTAAACCCATCGTTCATCGGCAATTACATTCGCCATTGTGCTGGTGGTAGGATATTTGTATCCGTCCGGATATCGATCAGTACAGAAGGTGCAAAACCTACCACAGTGGCTCAAGTAAGTGTGTCGCTTTCCTCCAAGGCCGGCATTATTGTGTCAACTGCCGAGGGTTGATCATCCCTCGTCAGTCGACACCGTATTTGAACCCTATTCACTTACTATCAGGTGTAGTGGGGTCATTTTGCCGTGTCCAAATAAAAGTTCTATTGGTTTAAAACATACATCGTCAGGTTCGGCAAATGTCATACTTTACCCACCTTCGCGCGAGGATGCGCATAACTGCCGTCGCGTCCTCGCCGTTCGGCACTCAATGAATATATTAATTAAACACAGTACAAGTTTCCTCCTGAACGTTTTCCTCAAATGCTAAAACTCGTGCAAATATTGTTAATTTTACATTGAATCAATTGTGCTGCGATTGATTTTGATTCACGTTATGGGTTGATTGGGTTTTATCGTTCTATTGATGTTACCCGATAACGAGTTTAGTGCAATTTCTTTAGGTGGAGCTATTGAAAAAAGCATACGGCAGTTGCATGATAGATTTTTGTGTTCTTATATATTGTGGTTTTTCCTTATCTTATCCTGGTAGCGGAAATGCGTAAGTTCTAATAACCGAGTTGCGTTAGAAGAATCTTAAAGCCCTTTGTGAAACCCTGCACAAATAAATCATAAAGAAGTGTTATTTGTAAAACTGTTTATCATAATAAGTTATTGAGAGACCCGTGTAACAGACTTACTTTGTAATTAATTAAACTTGACTTCGCTGATATTTTATGATAAAATTTTTGTGAAGTCAAGTCTCTTGAGGGTTTGAACTTTATAGCATAAGACAATGTAGCGCAGACGGTATTCCGCTCAAAATATGGGTCTGGCTATTGTTATATTCCTCTTCGGATGTCGTAAAAATGGGCTGATGAACAAAGTTGGGCGGTGGGTGGAACCGCTCTACTGTAAGTAATCGGTGGGACGCTGGCATTTCGTAACAGTATTAAAATAATATTATACTCAGTAGAATTTATAAAAGAATTTGCGTCATAGTGTTTCTTTACGAATGGTCCCGTTCCTAGGTTCAAAGTACTTTCAGCTTGATCTGTCAACTTTAGTCTCTGGTATTTACCGCCAGATGCAACCGTACCAAATAAAACAAATTAAAAAGCTCAAGTGTGCTAACCCTATACTTTAGTAGAGCGAGCGACCGTCCCCGACAGTGAAATGCGACGGGTGCCTGTCGGCGAACGAGCGACACCCGGCCATTGTAAAAGCATAGTTTTACAGCCCCAGCTTTGTAATCACATTAACTGAACACACAAACTGGACATGTTGTAATTCAGAACTATATTTGTGTGGTCCTTTCGCATAGTTTTGTTTTATGTAATGGGGTTGGTAGATGTTGGTTGGTGGTTATATTGTGTGAATGTATTTGATGCATGTCAAGTTTATCGAAATTTCTGTCCAAAATTAGAGTGACTTGTATCAATGCAATAAATTGAAAATGATAATTTTGTGATCGAAAATATATTGTTGTTTTCGTTATTATCGAATGATACATACACAGCCTATTTATGGCCAGGAATAGGTCGATGATTCGTCTAGTTTTGTTGGTAATAATAAGTCACTATGATCAGTAACAACTTACCACCAGGTGACCTATTTGCTCTTTCATAACTCTTGTACATAACAAAGTACGTAACAAATTGTTTAATCTGAACAAGATTGTAAATCACCGCGATCCTTTATGTATTCGCGCGATCATACAGTTTAATGTATTACCATAACTTACGCGTTTCGCACTAGTTTTCGCATTAAACCCCGATATTAAGACATGCCCGCTGGTTTATTGCTTAAATAGTTCAATAAAAATGCTAATAATATGGTTTTGGTAAGACAAATGTACCGTAAATGTAATAATGTGAGCTATCGTAAGAAATAAAACCGGGCGAGTGCGAGACGGACTATGTGTTGTGGGTTCCGTACTCAGACATTTAAAACTGTATTTATTTTTTAAATAAAATAAAATGCTTTATTCATCACGTAGGTTAATATAGTTACGCTTATAATAAGTCAAGGTACATGAGAATATTTAATTATAACTTAAATAAAGTCGCTTATATAACTAAAGACATTTTATATTGGACATAAAATAAATGAAAGACTATAAAGTAAACAAAGAAGTATTAATAGATGCTATTTAGTTTTCCTCTGAAGTGCAATGTCAGTTCATTCCTTAAGTTCAGCATCTTAAGATAGTCGCTATATAATAATCTCATATTAACAGCAGCTTAACTGATATCTTAAGTCACAGTATGTAACGCATTTTGGCAGCTGAGTTTTATTTGTTAAATAGCGCCGACTTACCTTAGAACAAGCTCTTAACTTACACCTTAAGCTGTGTTTATTAACTAGTTCAATACATTAAATGTCTACTTGAGATTCTACTCAAAGTTCAGATTGATTTATTTTGACGGCCCTTAGTATTTCGTCTTTAATGAGATGTCCACCATAAAATATTTTCTGTTAAAATAATTCAACAACACACCTATTGGATCTCGAAATATGGCCTTTTAAGGTCAGACAGAGGGAGTTAGTTTAGCAACAGGGTTTCGTAAAACGCTCTTTAGACAAGGATCCCTAAAAATGCTAATACGGTTTACCAAGACAAATGTACCGTATAAGTTTCTAATACGAGAGATCGTAAGAAAAAATTGCTTTGCTTTGTAATTTTAGATTTATGTCGTACAATAAAATTGCGAATTCGTCCCTTCTTTTGTTGAATACATTTTTATGAACGTCATAAATAAAGTAACATAAGCTCGCGCCTGTGACCACAGGGATAGGTAGAGGCGTAACTAGAGTGCCATGATGTGATACAGTCAGCTTTTAACGTCACACTTGACAAGAATTCCAAGCAGTGTGTCAGGATAGCTTCATAGGCTAAGTTGGATTCCATACTTGCCTAGGTTGGTTTCCTTAGTTGAAGAGGCAATCGAATAGCCCTCTCTAATGCGTCGAATCCGTCCCTAAGGTGTAGGGTGACCATGAAGTTAGAGGCTTGTCCAGCGGTCGCCCGGTGTCTACCTACCTACCATCTCTCCTAGGTTTTAAAACTGGTGACCGCCTACTTATCCCTGTATTGAGTAGTCGAAATTGCATTTTACTCGTAAAATAAAAACTATAAGATAAGTTTGTAAATTAAATTAATAAATAGTCTTTCTTTCGAGACGCCATTTTTTCCCATGGTTCATTAAGCCGGCGAGCCATTTTTTTTGTGTCCTCTCTGTCGAACATCGCCTAAGGCTAACTTTTGTAATAAGCGAAGTTAATAAATCATATTGATGTATGTTCCATAAATATTATTAACAATAATATGCCTTCTCGCGACTTTCTCTATGCTTTTGTTTTTTCACTTTTAGGATCTCTGTTTGTGCTAGATAATTTAAATGGTTGCCTTATAAAGGTAATTCATCACATACTCTAGACCGTTCTCACTATAAATGGGCAAGGTCGACCCAGGCGTTACTACTAGGGGTCCCAGGAACCATCGGTGAGAAATTGCTATTTTTCAAAGCCATAGACCTACTGCCCTATTCAAACCCATACTAATAATAATGGCTTTCATTTTGCTCATAGGTGGTAGTTACTTCCGCCAAAAAATCCATCTGCTCATTTACTAATTTGTAAAAAAAAAACTCAAGTTTCAGCCGTGCAACAATCCAATATTGCATCCACGAATTCAACAATCCACAATCAACGATCAGAATCAAACGCCAAACTCCTAACAGCACACCACATCCCATACGCCCCCACGTGCGACACTCAAACGTGACAATAGACCCTAAATGTTTGTAGGCCAGTGGCACGCTATAAGCGTCAGGCGCGAGGTCCGGGGATCAATTGCGGTAATCGCACCGGTTAAGTGGCAGGCCTGAGTCACGGTGAGGCCACGCCCGCGGTGTGCGCACGCGTTTTTTTTAGTAGAAGAACAAGAAATGCTGGTTGTGCCTCTGACATTTCCATTGGGTCATTTTTAATAGAAGAACAAGACATGCTTGTTGTGCCTCTGGCATTGCAATCGGGTGGGTTATTAGTTTGTCTGGCTTTGGATGCAATAAAAAAAAGCAGGTTGATGGTAAGTGACGCCACCCACAACTATACAAGTTGAGGTTCCACGAGCAACAAACTAGCATTTATAATATGAGAAGAATTAATTGAGGAACCAGGAAATACGTAAGGCAACCGCTTTCTGTTGTAATCACTGCATATTATCAATAGAATTGCGACGAGTTGCTGCTTCATACAATGGGCGCTAAAATTATGTCGGCTTTCATTGTACACAAGCATACTAGATCAATACGCAGTACAAGATCAAGTGAGTAGGGTAAAATATATCCCGTACCTTCGCAATCCAATTACCCAACCGGCCAAACAATAACTTAACAAAACTTGCGCACTGCAATCGCGTAGGCAATTTTCTTAACCCTCACAAGGTTTCCGCGGCGTTTGAATAAGTTTCGTCCACGGATCCCATTACCGATGGTGAAAAGATCCGCGTCTAAATGGGCTATAAATTTTGATCATGGCCTCTGTGGCAGATACCGTTCGGGGTTGGGATGTCCTGCCGGGTTCCGGATAGGGCGGACATTTGTTTCGGTTTCTATGGATTTTTCCTGGTTGTTTGTGGTTTGCGTAAGGCAGTTCAATTTAAAATTGGGTTTACAAAAACTTCGAAAAAAATCGATGAAATAGGAATGTTATTAACATCAAATCTCATTAACTTATTGACAGCATTTTTACTACAGTTCCATTTGTATCTGTCATTAATATGACAAGTGACAGACGTTAATTCTTTAGTCCTACCCGTAAACGCGATTATTAATTAATGTTTTAACTTACGCTGTTTTGTAACTTAATTCCGTGCGCATAATATTTTGAAAGCCACAGATAAAATACTTAATTAAAAAGGATCAGATATTTAATTTTTATTATTAAATGAAAAGAATGCACCTACCATGATTATCTCAGCACCACCCTGAGGTTGGCTGGTAGAGAATGCCTATGGCGTTAAGTCCGCCTGTATACATTTGTATATGAAGTACTAATAAATAAATAAATAAAAGAAATTGTAATTCATATTACGGCAAAATGTTCGCGTATTTTATTGTCACCGTAAACAGTTAGAAATTTAAGTGATATCAGCCCTGGGGACTAAAGAGCAGCGCCGAAATGGGATCGAATAGTAAAGGGTTAAGGTTAATCGGGTTTGGTGTTATCGATTCCATCGTGGGTTCCATATATTCGATATGATACGGTGAGGCCTTGTTCGCAATTATTTAGCCGAGTTTTGGGGGTTTGTTAAAATGTAAAAAGGGTATACAATATCCGCGGTTTTTAAGGTCACTGTACTGAGTTAGCAATTTAAGTGATAACCGCCTTGGAAACTAAGGAATAGCGTTGAAATAGGATCAAATGATAAAGGATTATGTAGGAGGGCTGCGGATAGCGATACAGTTAATCGGGTTTGGTTTTATCAGCTCTATCGAGGGTTCTAAAACGATACGGTGCGTTGAGGCCTGACTCGCAATTATTTTGTCGGCATTGTTAATAATGTAAGAAAATATATCGCAAATGCCCCTTATTTTCGTGGTCACCGTACAGCGCTGACAATTTAAGTGATATCCGCCCTGGGGAATAAGGAATCGCGCTCAAATAGGATCGAATGGTAAAGGGCTATGTCGGGGAGGCCGCGGACACCGGCACTTTTAATCGGGTTTGGTTTTATCAGCTCTATGTTAAATGTGACACGGCGATGTCTCATGGATTTATTGGTATCTCTTTCCTTCGATGATATTAAATGCAGTACCTAATGAGTGGATTTTTGTATAATGAAAGCACCTTGTCCATAAACAATGCATAAGGTAAATAATACTGCATCATCCATGACAATTCATTGCGTTCTTCATCTCTAAGCGATGGTACGTTCCTTCATGTTCGGTTTTTACACTGGCTGGTTTATTTAAATTTAGAACAGCGCTTCGTTTTAAATTAAAAATTAAATCAATAACAAAAGCATGGACCTCAAGATGTCACCGATTTAAAAACATCACGATTTACGACTAGACAAAATAAGCCAATATTGTAAAGTAAAATAACATCCATTCTTAAGAGTTTTGATGGTATATTAAAGAAAATAGTAATAAAGATAAACATTGCGTCACTCCATCTCTAAAGTATCTTTATCCCGTTTAAAACATTTTCTAGAGGCCTAAAAATCCAGCGAGATCTCTGTTTTAACATAACAAGGTCATAACGGCTTTGGAAGGGCTCTCAGTGCTGCGGCTTCCAAACATTATTTCTGAGGCAGTTTTATATAGAAAAATGGTAGATCTGGTACTATGGAATATAAGTCCAATTTTGTTACTATTATATTATTGTAGTTTTGTTTTTTTTACGATAGGTCGCCAAAATAGCAAATGGGTCATAAGATGCTTAGTGACCTTCATAGCTATTACACACATAATACAGAAGAATGGATACGTTGCCAGCGTTAAGTAAAGCGATCGCATCAATGGCGAAAGGGTACCCAACACAATTTATAGGTACTGCTAATGCATAAATCCGGTCTGCAAATCTTTCTAATGATAATTACATTTTACAAAAATTAAGAAAGGGAATCCGGCAGGAGTCGGTTTATATGGACTTTTTGCCACTAGTTGCTATACTCTAGAATTCTGGTCACCACATGCTTCCAGGGGCAGAAGAGTTCACAAGTAAATAGACATATCTCGACCGTACAAAAGCTTTCCTACTTCCCACAGAGTGGTAAGTTCTGTGAGGATATTACTCAAGAAGCGGCGATAACCTAGTTAGGAACCTAGTGGAACGGAATGCTGAGACTAATGTCAAAAGGGTACGCCCGTCTGATTTTTCTAGAGTTATGTTTATTATTTATGAATTATCGTTTGTTTTAACGGTGAACGAAAACAACATGAGAGGCATGCGCATACCTGTGAAGTTTTCTATAAAGGAAAAAAATGTAGGGTGTATCAAGTCTGCCAAACCGCACAAGACCAGCGTGGTGGACTAAGGCCTAATACCCTCTCAGAAGTAGAGGAGGCCCGTGCTGTCAGTGATACCTATAAAACAGGGCTCATATTATTTATTATTTTATTTATCACTCATTCCATTCTCCATGTCCACAGTTTGACAAACATTGTCAAAAAGCGTATAAAAACAGAGGCATTATGTATGCGGCCGCCAGCAGTCGACCCCATACGGCACGGGCCGAACTTAAAGCGCATTAAACACGCCGCCACGGCTCACAAAGGGTGAACAAACCTTTTCATTTTGTTTACTAATATTAATAGTCTATTTTCGTATTGGACGTAAGTGAGGGGTGGATATTTTCAACCCTGTTTTTCGGCCCCTCTCATGTCTATTTTTATGGTAGATAATTTGGTTTATTTACATTTTTTTTTGTGCGCGCGTATATTTGTTTATATAGGGGGTGAATGTTACACGAATTTTGGCTTAGTGTAGCTTGTTTTGTTGGAAATTTCGTGTTATTTGTTTTAGATATTATGAGATTTGTATCAATTTTTCCTGGACACAGATATTCTCTGCGATTGAGGTCTTGTACTTTTGTAAAGTGTGTTGTTATACATACATTGTCTATAATTACTTATTCGTATGCTAAACTAAAGATCTCTAAGTTTTCCTTGCGATGTTCGACTTCATTAGGCGTGTGATATTTACAATGAATACACGAGTCGTTTGGAAATGTCAGAGTTGCATGGCCTGAGTTACACTTGCGTTAAGCTAAAACTTTAAATCGTGAAAAGATCATGTTCTCTAATTCTACATAACCATATATTTAAGAATCCAATCCGCACTACATGTCTCGAATAGTTTCTCGCAAAACAACTCGTTAGTAATTAATGCCACCGTAAGTTATAGATGTCGAATGCTAATTGTAAGTATTAGCATCGAATCCGTAGATAAAAGAAAAGAAAGTTTCTTTCTTAGATATAAGGCATCAGTCCTGCCATTATCGAGAGAGCTACTATATTTAATTTTGAAATGGTACAGTAGAGGTTTCAGTATATCGAATGCACGTTACTCATGAATGGCTCGTGGATTTTTCGTGTACAGTATACTTGGATAGGTACAGTCAGCCACGTAAGCAGCTGAACTAATTTAAAACTTGAAAATGTTCATCTTGTCACACATTTTGTTTTCCTACCAAAATAACATAAAAGGGTTACTTCGCACAAAGAAATAACAAGACTTCAATTAAATGTATCGCGTATAGAAGATTTGAAGTTTTAAATTTGTTCAGGTACTTTAATGGCTGTCTCTACCATGGTCTTGTCTATTTTTCCGTCATGCAATTTTCGTATGCGAGGCTCGATTAAGAAAGGTAGCTTCGCATTGTCTATTTCTACCGTCAAATGGGCGTTATAAGTCTTAACATATTATGATATTTCATATTGCCGAGCCTAGTTTAGTACTTTAGAGCTTTCTAACAAGTTCTGGTTACTACTGTCTACAAACAGGCGAGTTATTCGCCCGTTTTTACGACTCGTCGCAGCTAGGACTAGTCCTTAAATCTTGGTTTGATATCGCAATTAGGCGCCGCGGCGCCTGCGTGATGGCTATCTGATGGTAATGTGCTAAAGGCACGGCTACACCGCCTTAGATGATAGCGCGAAGTCACTTAGTGATACACATTTCCATAATTGTCAACTGGGCGATAATGGTGACTTGTTTCTACGGTATTTTGAGCTGTTTTTTTATGATTTAGGGCGGTTAGTTACTTTCGTTCTTTTTTATATTATCACGGTTTTTTTAATAATTTACTCCAGACGTTTCGAAGACTGCAGCACTTATGGTCACGGTGGACTGAGGTGTTGATCGTCCGAAAAGTTTAAGTTACAATATCAACAACCTACATTTTACAATTATACATAAATACGGAAAAAATATTATTTCAATGTTTAACATTCGCGTAAACATAAAAAATCATTAGTCTTAATTCATTTAATTGAAATGGTTGTATACTTACTGGCTCACATTATTCTGCGGCTCCAACTGCAAATATAAAAAGTAATATATTTTGATACTTACCAGTAAGTAGATCGTACGGTAACAATATATAATGTTATTAATATTTTTAGCAGTTTTAATATGAGAAGAATTCGTTTGCTAATAGGAAGCTACATATACCCAAGCGTTCTAGGCTACTTCCTAACTCGCAAAAGGACGTCAAAGCGATTGAAACCGCGTGCTAAAGTCAGTGTATGATAGCCGTTCCATCTCACTCATTTACGCGAGATTATAATCAAGATGCATACATTTGAATGCACTCCGGCGGGCGTCTTCGCGCGGCCATTAGTGCTCCTCTTAAAATCTCGTAGATAAATGGTTTTAAAGCCAACGAGACTCGATAAAAGTTTACGTACCATGCCAGAGTTAAGTGGATGGCGCAAGTGATGGCATGTCGAAGTTTTATGGATTTGAAGTGTGGTGTATTTTTTAATGAATATGCTGTTTAAATTGTTAAGGACGTAAACATGGACTGTTAAGTTATTTAGGGTATTTGTATGCGACTGGATAGCGACCACCAGATAAGGTGTAATCGTCACTGTGGCCCGCGTAAGTGTATCGCGTTCCGGAATCAATCAGTGCGATAACAAGCGGCCTTTAAATTGTGCGTACCAAATACCATCAGCTCAGTGTAGTCACTGTGTAGTAATAGTGTTAAAAAGGTTTTTTTAAAAGGTATTTAGGAATTATATTTTACGCCTTTTAATGGGAACGTAGACGAGAATCTCTGTATAGGAACTGAGGTTGTAGCTGTGATGCCTTTCTACAATCGTTAACGCTAACGTAATGTGTGAGAATGACATACAAGTATCATATTCTAACTATAGACTTATCTTTACTATATGTGATTCCTACACATGTTTTTTTGTTTTCTATTAGCGTTAACGATTGTAGAAAGATATCTTGGTTACGGCCCAGCTTTTACTCACGGTTTGACCTTGATTTCTAAAATAATTAAAAATCTAAATTTTTTATCTGTTCGTAAAATTTGATGATTCCCACCACCAAAGACTTATTAGTTCAAGCCAAGGTGACCGACTACACGATATTCCTATGAGACGAATGTACATTTTGTACGTCTGAATAGCCTCCATTTATTGACAATACAAGATGAATACACGCTAAATGCTAAAGACACGCGCCGCGCGCCTCCGTCGTGTGAATAATAACTAGCCGATGTAGATAAATCGATTGCCGACGTCCGTTTGTTTCGCCATCCGACCGGCCGTCCGCTAAATCTAGAGGTCCTGGGTCTTTTTTAGACTGAATAACGAAAATAGAGCCCAATTGTAACTTTCATGACTGCTCGTAAACACATTAAACCCCTCCCGAACTTTGAATTTTGCACTGCTTGGCATTGTATTGCGCTTGTCATTCTGAGGCAATTGTTAAGTCTTATGATAGAGTAAGTTAGTCATGTTTGATTTTATACATCTTTTTTATACGTAACAGAAAATAATACGAATAAGAAATACTTATGTGAAATCAGTTATTCATATGTGAAATATTGTTGTGAAAGAAATCGGGGTATGGTGAGGCTATCGTGCTATCTCTTTCTCACGACCGCAACGTTATGACAGTAGATACTTGGTGATGTCACAGTTTGCTATAACTGTTATTTCATAGCTAGACCTTCTTCCAAATTACAAAGCTTTATTTTATTTATTATTGTGTGGATTTTAAAAAAATCTTATAAATAAACGCTATGCCCGCCGAGACTTTGGTCAGTGATGCGTTCTGACATTAGGAGCTAATTGTTTGAGCAATTAACAAGGATTGTACTCGTGCGTGTTGACGTCACTGCAACGCTCCGAAATCGTTTACTTACACATTTGGACAAATATAGAATATAAACAAATAACATACGTATAACTAAATCCAAAAGGACTATTTCAGAAGAATTCCATAATCTCCTTACTGCTAATGTTGTTTGCAAGCGTAAAGATGTCCCTTGTCCAGCGGCGCTAATACCCGTTGACAACAGATACGAGTTTATCGAGTTTCCAGGGAATATAGAGCTTAACGCCGCGCCGCTGTTGCTGCATGGAAATATTTACATGCTGCTGAAGACTGGATACAATAGAGTAGCCCGTTCAAAGATGATAATACTCAAGATTAGGTATTGTGGTTGTGTTTAAAGGATTTGCGAGCCGCTTTTATGTATATTACTAGTACGTATATGTTGTGTCATGTTCCTTTTCGGAAAATTTTACCTTACGCCACTAGTATAGGGGACATCATATTGATTGTAGATTTTTTGTGTCCACCCATATCTACCACCACACACAAGGTGTAAGGTCCGCTACGATGGCTCACGAGGGTATCGCATTCCGGGATCGGACCGTGTATAACCAGACAACATGTCGGCATTATTGTGTCTACTAGCGAAGGATAAATTCTTGTCCTCGACATTCTATCTAGACCCCATTTCACATAACATCAGGTGCAAAGGAGTCACTAGGTCACATAACCGGGTTCCTATGAAGATGTTAGTTCAAATCCGCTTGTTTACTGTATCATGTAAAACCAGATCAGAGTACAGCGCAGAGTGTCATGCACTGCGGGAGATTGTTATCACTCGACGACAGGAACCGAGTTCTTGACTCGCCGGAGCCGAGGAGGCACTCCATGTAATTGGCACTAGACACCGACTCGCATCCGGGGTTCGATCTCACGGCTCTTAATCACACGCGCGGCGCTGAGCCTGTAGTCATATATATAAGTAGGTGAACGAATTCAAAACTTCATGTCGGATATACACTTTTGGTACATAAATACAATATACATACTTTATTTCACACCAAGAATAAAGTGTTTAAATCGAATTTAACGTGTACAGGCGATTTGGAGTTTTAAATTTGTTCAGCTGCTTTTGTGGCTGACTGTACCTATTTACTGAATGTTTAGTATTATAGGTATTTGTGAATGGGTAATGGGTATGTATTCGCTTCAGTGGCGTAGTGGTTAGCCAGTGATGCCAGTGACATATTGGGTACGATTGCCGGGTCGGGAAATGTAAAGTTGATATTTTTAATTGAAATTTACACGAGACTTGTTTTGGTTGAGTGGTGCTGGGTATTGGATTAATCTATGTTCCGTTTCAAATTGGGTAAAATAAAAAACCGTTAAGCAGAAGAGCAGAGCAGCGATTGCTCTAGTAAGTAGTAAATAAGTTTACCTCTGGCTACATTCATTCTGTTATGTTAACTAACCGTGTCAGCGTAATTAATGCTATAATTTCATTTTTACTATATATGAGAAATATTATTACGTAAAATCACTTAATTCACGACAGATGCTTCATTTCGTCACAATATTCTCTAACTACGCGTCAAATACAGGGGAATATTGTTTGATGAAGTTTGAATGTTAACAGGCATGATGTAACAGTCCGATGTCGTCCTAATGAATTGCTAGTCGTTTGCCCATTTCTCTTTGTCATCACAAAAGAATAAATATTTTTTCTTTATTCAGCCACTTCGAAGTGACTCCACTGCATCTGATGGTAAGTGGAGTGGGGTCCAAACGACTGACGACAAATGATTACCTCTCGGCTGTCGACACAATTATGCCGGCCTGTTGGAACCGGATATACACAGGCTGATCCCGGAACGCAACACTTACGTGGGCCACTATGGCGGGTTTTAACACCTTGTGTACGGTGGTCGATATCCGCGAGGATACACTATATAATTGAGACGTTCCTTGTGTTTGGAAGTCGGTTAGAAACTTCGTTTGTATGAAGAGCGTAATCTGTGACTGATCAGATCCCGAAAATGTTTAATCAATGAGAACATTCACTTTACATTAGTATTACGCGAGTTATTTGCAAGTAACAGTTACGTATGCTATAAAGAGAGCAAATCACTCACACCGTGTACAAATTCCACACAATAATTAGCAAAGGTAGCCTTAAAAATACATTGGAATAAGGTCCACACTCGGAGACCCCACAGAATTGAATCAGACGTGGATGTTTTGACACGGCTTTCACAATGCTCAAGTCATCGCATTAACAGACCGCGCGGCGAAGGTCAGAGGTGAGCTCGATATAAAAAAAATCTAGGACATCTGATTTTGAATAATGCGCCGCCATAGTATTGCGGCGACCTCCGCCGGCCGCGCTGTCTGCCGCACACTGCCGACTTGCGTTTGCATCGCTTTTAGATCGAGTCGCTAATGCCCCTGACTGGCTTAGGAATTTGTCATAAAAACATAATTAGTGGATTAATTGGTTTAATGACTTATACTTAGGTGTGTTATTTGCACGAGTAGCCACTAGCGAAGTTTGGCCGTGAATTGTAATTAAATACAGGAATTTCGAACTATAATTCGGTCTTACAATATCTACTAACGAGGGTGGTTGGGTTCTTTTATGAGCTTGACTATTATTGTTGTTAGATAGCTTACTAGGTGAATCGCTAGCTCATCTGTCCATACAATAAAAAACGCATGTAATACGCACTGTCGTTTAAAAATCCGCAGACGTGCGTCCGGCTTAAGAGCATTGTCTCCGTAAGGAGGTCGCAGTCGCCTCTAACGAGATAATATCTCGGCGTTATGATAAATGGATGAGATTTATAGTCCTCTCTATACATTACCGATGGCTAGTTGTTTTGTCGTTCTATTTGCATATTTTTTTAGAAGACGCGTCGGCGTGCTAAGTTGTTTGTGGAGCGGTCGTCTGAATTTTGATCGTAGGGTTAATGTTGTAAAGAGTGTTTTGTTATGCATTCGAATGAGGAGGTTCTTTTGAATTTTTAAGTTTTTCTACCGGTTTGAGGATGTTTTTAGATTATAAAATGGAAATATTTCTTTGACTTTGGTACGCAGTTAAGAAGAAACCTATTAGATTCAATGTAGGAATTAATAAGCATCCTCTACTCAATAAAAAAAATAAACTGACGGACTGAAAGCATACAGTTTCAACTGCTGGTGTTTAAATTAAAAAGCATTGAATTTTGCACACAGAATCCTTTTACAGCATAATTGAGTATTAGAAAGGATTTAAATAATTTAACTCGAAAGATAGTTAAGTCTCATTTATTTATTTATTTATTTAATAGTTACACCATCGCTTTACCACTATAACCTTACAAATAATACAATGAATTTTCTTATACTAGGTGATAAACCTTTACAGGTGTGTACCACATTATTTGTAAAACTTTACAATCGCTAGATCTGACAGCAAATGAATTTGAAAACTAATTTAAAGATAGACTAACAATAGTAAGTGTTATTAAGGCTGGTCTGGCTTTGTCTCTCTTTCTTCCTATTCTTCAGAAGGATAGAGATAAGTGGAGTTCCTTGGAGGAGGCTTTTCCCCGAAGGGAGTCCATACAAAAATAACTTTAAAAGAATTAAGTCACTTATTGCATGTTTAATTAACTAAGTATGGAATAAATAAAGCTATAATATTATTATAACAATAGTAGAATAATTTAAAGAATAATCGAGTTTACTTAAAATGTACCGATACACGGGAGCGAGACACCACATAAAAATAACAACAACGGGGAGACAATCGGAAGTTCTCCCGATTACTTTCAACATATTGTGTGTTTGTATGGATGGGTGGCAATAGACATTACAGCCGATCGCGTAACCTGCATACAAGTAACGTTTATTTTACCTTTTTGTTGTAATTTTTTGTTAACCTGTATGGTGTGGTGCGATCGTTTGGTTATTCTATTTGTTTCTTTTTTGCGAAGGTTTTATTTTCTATCTCTAAAGAGGTAAGCAGTGGTGTAAGTATGTTAAAATTGTAGATTAAAATACTTCCCGAAGAAAAATCAAACTATTTTCAATTGTTCAACCTTAGAATCGAATTCCGGTACAAATAGATTTTAAGCTTAAATCAGACTGGCGCTAAACTAATGGGAATATGTAAGCAAAAAGGTCAGGCATGGTAGTCCACTTTTGTCGTTGCTGTTGCTTGTTTGTTGCTGCTGTCGTTCATTGCCTTCAATATTTTGATTTTAAAATGGCGTCTAAATACCGTCATTATTGATCAGTACTTATGCAAACATTTGCCTGATAATTATTATATCAAAATAAAACTGAACTGTCTCTATACAGGACTCTCTTTCAGAAAAAAGGTAAAGTAAACTGCGATAGGTTTCATATTGTAAGCAAGTAAAGCCGTTGGTGTTGCGCCCGATCTATTTCCGGTCATGTCGGATATGAGAGTGAAGGAACAGAGAGTGCACCTGTTTATTGCGCACACATTTGTGCACTATAATATCTCATGCGTAACTGGCTGATGTCTGCCGAGATCTTCCTCCGTGGCCGAAATTCGGTTAGAAAACAATCATTGTGTGGCATTGCTAGAGCCTCGCGACCCTCCTCATTACATTTTTTATTCCATCTTTCAAAGGTTACCAGACTACCAATTCTACAATTCTATCGCCAATCCATAAGCGTCGATGACCATCATTAGCTATCTCACTTCCTCGTTCACTGGCTCTCTGCCATAAAATACCAACAAACTCCACAACACGTTCATAATCCCAATCAATTACATAAACACATCACAACAAAATAATTCACAACATAATAACACCATTAAATTAGTAATCGTCAAACACAGTGAATCAATCCGACAGCACATTACCGTTGTGCCAAGTGCCAGCCGTATTGGCACTTACGATTGAGAGATCACTGGCACTATCAGCTATAATAAAGCGGTCGTAAGTGACGACCGTCCGGTGTTCGGTCGTGTATGGTGGAGTTAATCGGACGTTATGAACCGGCCGTGTCGGACGGAATTAGAACACGCCATCGCCCGCTTATGAGACGAATAAATATTATTCCTGTCGCGGTGGTGCGGATTTGGTTTGTCGGTTTAGGGAGCGCGATCCGCTGTTTGTGAATGTAGAATGGATTCGATGATAATGGGTGAATTTAGATCATTTATTATAATAATTATCATTTATAATAACACGTCCATATGGTCGTGTTACAAATACGTTAAACTACGATAATTTAAGAAATCATTTTGCATAAGAAATGAAACACTGTCACCTGAAATATTCTGTATTCCCAAATATTGAGTTAATTTCTCTATTTGTCCTTTAAAAGTTATTATTATCGCCCGTATTCTGCACAAATACCTAGGCCGGAATATCACAAATACCACTAATTCAACTCCCTCAGTCCAGCGTGGGTGCACACACGTGAGGCCATTAAGCCCCATTTCCGATGTCCGACGGCGCGCCAGTACTTTGCACCAAGTTTGCGCTGGTGAAGTTTTGATGAGCACTCCAAACTACCGAGTCTTGATCACTTTCGCTAATGAAACAGTTCGACAGCCGATGTTAATTAACTACCGCAGTGTTTATGTTGGTGATGGGTTTTGCGTCTATTGAGAGGTTCTATCAAAGAGCCTAGCGACGGTTTTAATTACGACGATTTCCGGACTATATCCGGATTAATAAGAAATGATTCAATATTAAATCTTTGAATTTTTTTTGAGAGATTTTTAGTAAACTTTAGGCGGCTTCGTATACTAATTTAAGTTGTCTATCATTTTATAACATTTAATATACGTTTTTGTCTATGACGAAAAAACGCAGGCTGTTATTTACTTTTTAAAGAAACAGGTTTCATCGGCAAACATTTAATTTCCGATACAATAGTATGAAACCTTAATTCGTTTTCCATACACAGGACATTGGTTTGAGTGAAAGACGCCACACACGGATGACTTTTAATCGGGTGATAATTTTGACTGCTTACTCGATATAATTAATTTTAAAGTTGTATTATTTTGTATTTTTTTAACCGAATTAAAAGAGAAGGATAAGATTCGTGTTTTTTATGTTTGTTATCTCAGGACTCAGTTATTTGTTAGTTGATTTGGAAAAAATATATATTTCAAAGGATAGGCTTCGAAATTGATCTCATAGAAATATTTATAAAATCAGTTTGGAAGTTTGGTTTATAAACTAAAATAACTGGAATAGCTATGTCGTCTACTTAGATAACTTAATCGACATTGTGAATTTTGCTTTTCTGTGACATTTTCAGTGGCGTTTATGCGTTAGGTTTAGTTGAATCTACTTTTTACATAATATAATATGTTATATTCATAGCATCACATATTTTTCCCTTTTTAAGGGTAGGTAAAGGTGTGACACCTCAACGTGATAGTAACTCGTGCGTGACTCAGCTACACGATCGAGGCAGTCTAGTCAACACAAAACAGCAATAAATAAAAACATTTTAACAAAAAGTTAATCAGCTTTCAAAAACCACTCGAAATAAAATATAATTTAACATTACCATAACCAGTATGTAGGTCCTATACTTACCACCAAATGGAAATATTAATTAAAAATTATTTGGTGTCGGTGCCTAATTAAAATTAAATATATAAGAAACTGCGTTAAAATCCGAAAAAATGATTTATTTCAATGTCGAACATTCGCGTAAACATAAGCTGAAATACTTCGACTATTTGTCGTACAAATATTTTTTCCGACAAATAGTCGTCAGTGGGCTGTTAAAAGAAGGCGTTCCCTTTTCTACAAAAGGTTTAATGTGCCCGTTAAGTTAAAGTAAAAGGAATTACTAAACCTTGAATTTTGTTTGTGTACAATTGAAATAAAAGTAATAGAAAATAGTAGAAAGATGTTTGTGGAAGACAATACGTAAAATACTTTTCCAATGAAAAATTTATTATTTTGATCTGTGTGATTAATAAAAGGGTTCGTTTCGCTGATTTTTAAAAAGAGTACCTGTAATATTATCTCATAAGTCCAGTACAAAAACCATGAAGTTCTTGACAATCCGATGGATGGTATTGTTTGTAGATAGTCGGGATGTTTACCATCTATTGCCCGACGTATTCATTTCATGTCATGTTTTAAAAAGACGTCAAAAGTCTTGTTTTCCTACTGAAAATCCTAGCAACGCAGTTTTATGTCAGTTGAATATATTTATAAAGCAAACTTACATGGGCAAAGTAATAAATCGGTCCACCGAATACGAGAACGGCAAACTTTGCTGTGCATTGTTATTTTGTTCGCGTCATTTTATTTATTCCCCGGGGAACTTTTGTTTCTTTCCCAGATGATTCCTTTGTACTTGCGTTATTCGATTTGTTACAACAGGCCAGTCGTTAATTGATTGGGAAGAAAATTGAGAGAACGCAACTGTTCGATTTGTTTTGATCTTAAACTTTTTGTTTTTTTTTTACTCGATCTAAAAAGGAGATTTTGTATGAGTCGTGGTTTTTTATCGTGGCTTGTCTTATGGTAACCGCGTGAAAATAGACAGAAACGATGCCATCCATAACTTAGAGTAAGTAGCGAGCTTACCATAAGTAGAACTTCTGGTTTCATTAATAACTTGTAGTTAAGAAATAAGGCGTGCTATAATTAATATAACAAAAATAATAAAAATATAATATCTCTGTATTTCTGCGAAGCTTACGTAGAGATGCAACTGGTGGAGCCACAAAACGCATTCATCGCAGGACAGATCAAAGTATTATCGGCATTTTTGGAAATCCACCAGCCTTTCTTTGAACTCACAAGGTGTCCATCTTTGGAACCCAAAACTTACAGTCCACAGCTATACATACCACACCTACAAGGCGAAACAATTAAATAATAAGTTTTAATACACTTTCACCGCTATCGTATGTGTGTCATTTATAAATAGTGTGGCGGGCCGGCGCGCGGCTCTCAGGACAATTGATAGCAATTAGATATTAATTAATCAACTGTGGTTCCCCACAGGCGATGGTTTTATGTGGGTCATCGTTTTAATACCTGGATGGGTGATGAGCTTATTGTGGTGGGTTTTTGATGGTGCGATAACGAGTGTCTACCATTGATCTATGTTAGTCTGTGTTATGTGGTTTTCTTTTTCTAATTGGTATCCAAACGCATTATATATTCTTGCATGTTGCAGAAAGATTTGGTTTGAGGACTAAGTGTCTACTAGATTTTTAAATTTCTTTTCGGAGTTTATTTCTGCCTTTCTTCTTCGAGTAGTCATCGCTTAGGTAGCTAGTCAAAGGCTGGTAGGTTAATTAGGGTTTTTATCGTCCTCACCGGTGTGGATCGCGACGCGTTGTTCCTTTATCTTTATTAAGGCGATACCTCAAGGTCCATTTTCATACATTTTGTTTCGGCTTTAATCTGGGTAACTAAACAAGTATTGGCAAGTAAAGAATTTAAATTCACGTCTAGTTAGTGATTAGTTCTCGCAGTTGAAAGAAAAACGTAAAAATAATTAATAATCATGGATATTTCGGTCTTTAAAATTTAATATGACGAAATTTTAAAGGCAGAAATATCCATGATTATTAATTATTTTTACATTTTTCTTTCAACTGCGAGAACTAATCACTAACTAGACGTGAATTTAAATTCTTTACTTGCCAATACTTGTTTAGTTACCCAGATTAAAGCCGAAACAAAATGTATGAAAATGGACCTTGAGGTATCGCCTTAAGATTATTTCTTATTTTCTGCCAGCTCGAGCTGGCTTCTTTATTTACTTTTTAGACTTTTATTTATTTTATGTCCAATATAAATTGTCTTTAGTTTGTATAAGGGACTTTATCTAAGTAATAATTAAATATTCTTATGTACCTTGACTTATCATAAGTGCAACTATGTTCGCCTTCATGATGACTAAAGCATTTTATTTTATTTTAAATCCATCGCGGGTATGTTAATCGGGTTTTTGTTAGTATAGAATTTTTAAGCTCAGTTATGATGAACTGGACGTACAAATACACAAAATAGTGATCTAAAATATTAATATGTAATATAGATAAAGAAAAATTATACGCAATGGTAGACGGTAGGAATTTGAACGGAGTGGTATTCGTCATTCGTGATTGGTGATTAGATAGCTTTCTAGATTTAAGATTGACATCGCGAAGATTGATAGCAACGTATGATAATTAATAGTCCGGTACGGAAGGACGATTATTGATTGCAGCTTACAGTGCATTGGTATTTATTAATATAATAATCGGATCTTAGTTAGTACTAGAGTCCGAAAGTGAACGAATTTGGTTGAAGTTTGCCACACAGGCCATGTCTGGATGCCTGGATTAACACATTACCTTTTATCCCGGAAAAGTAGTGGCGGCCTCGAGGGTGGCGAACAGAGCAACTACCTAGAGCCTCGCGCTTGCAGGGGAAACAAAGAAAACACTTGGTTCTCCTTCAGCAATCAGATAAAGAAGGCTCGTAAGTGTCTCTCGCTCAAACCTTCGCATTAGTTGAGACCAGTGGCCTTAAGTAACGTGAGGCTCTGAACGGAATATCTGAACGTCTTGTTTCTGTTTGCCCCATGTCAGTTCTAGCGCGAAGCTCCGTGTGGTTTCTAAAAAAAGTTCCGGATTTCGACAATTTCGTAAGTAAGATGCTTTGGTGAATAGGGTGATGGCCTAAGGGAAGAAAATGATCATAGTTGGATATCCCGCAATGCCACTTTATGCGCAGGGCACGCCTTGAGCACGCTCAATTCGCTCGCCCCTAAAAGCCGCCACTGGTTGAGACTACTACTGTTGAAAAGTAAACATTGGTACTATGATTCTATCAGCAACACCTTAGCGGTATAATTACATCAGGGATAGGAAATATCAGAGGGTGTTTTATCGAATCTGCAGCCGCGGGGCGGTGACAGGCGACGCGGGCACGCGAGCGCGGCGCCGTCATCGGGTCGGACGGGAGCAGCAAGGTCGAACCGAAATGTTCACGGTTTATGGCTTTTAAGGGCGAATAAGTGGAAAAGAATTTCCTTTTATAGTTCGACAATGGGATTGATGTTGAAAGTTTATTGGTTGTGGGTCTTTCGTGAGAGCCGAGCTGAGTAGGTTTTCTGGCCGTCAAGCAACATTGCAAGCACTGAGCATTATGAGACTTAGCATCTGTTGTAGGATGACGATCCCAGTGTAACTTCATGAAATGCTTTGTATTACAAAGTTCGAATGGTGTTTGAACGGTTTATGGACTTTCGCGTGGCTTACTATCTCTCATTTGATTGCGAAATACTTCTACATGCCGATATATGTTGACGTAATAAGAATTGCCTCTATTCTGCGTCATTGACTCGTATAAAAAGTGGCCGATTGCACTCGCCTGCATCCGACCTCGCGTTCAACAAACGTTACATAATATAGGAAAACAACAGTCGTCTATTGTTTTGTTGGTGTAATTAATTTCCATTTGTTTAGTTGAGTGCTCACGTATAGCAGTTCGCGGAGATGATAGCGATTTTTTTGCCGGCGTTGTAAAGTTGACTTCTCTGTTCTTGTCCTAAACGAAATATCACTTTGCTGGGTCAATACCAATTTTAATTAGCTGAGGATCTGGGTTCGATGGGAGGATTGGCAGTCAGAATTTGTTAGTAGTTAGTCAGTTACTTGATATTGTTAGGAGTCTAAAAGGAACAGTTGAATATTGGGTACCTTCGTCAACGAAATCGTTTAGCAATATAATTAAAACAACTGTTTACGTTGTATTAGAAATTTTAACAACTAGGTCCTCTGCCGCTTATGTATTGAACCATAGTGTAGTCCAACAAAAACCGGTAGCATTCAATTTATCAATTCAATAAGAGCTTACGATGCACAATCAAGGTTTAATCGATTCGCTATTCGGTTGCATAAACTAATATAGGCACGTTGGATATTATACTGGTATGCGAATTAGGAGCTAAACACCAGACGATGTCGCCATTCGGCGTTCAATACCGCGACTGTGAAACACTGCGCAAAAGACACGAGAAACTGGTCTTTATTTCAAGTGAATAATGTACAGCATCAGTGTGGTCCTTAATCTTAATACAAACGATAAGATATCCATCGTATTTGGGGGGAAAGTGCGCCGCCACGGGCGCGTTCGGTAATCCGATTAGTGTGGGCGCCGAATCGGTGACGATATTTAATGCACCATTAATCGTGAGTAAATGTCGTATAGTCGTGTGTGGTACGTAGTCTGGTGAGCGCTACGGGGGCCCGGCTTCGGATCTTAAGGCTTCTTTTCATGTGGCAACTTTGTGAAAAAGGGATATGGTCCGGTCTAATGTTTTGGCTTAAAATAGGTTGGATATTGAGCTGGAATTTTATATTTTTATTGGTAAAACCTGTTACATTATTTTAAGACAAATTAAAATAAGGTGTAGTATCGCTTCGCAATACGTGAGAGATTCTCGTAGCAGGCATCAGCCACGCTGCTGTCTCGCAAATTAGACTTGAATGCATCTTCAAACTATCGATTCATTCCCTTCCCTCACCAAAGTTACCCAAAAACATCTTATATATCTATATTAGCAGTAAGCTAAAAGTATTAAATTCACGCATCGATCTCGTCGAAGTTTGGCCAGGGGGTTTGACCCCCCGTCGTCCTCGATCCATCATCCACATAATTACAGTTGCGATGGTTTTTATATGTCGTTAGTTATGGCGATTTATCAATGTTATGAGTGTTGTGCGGGGGATATTGTCCCTATGGCATTGAATGTGGTGTAATGAGAAGGAAACTTTCGGTTAAGACGTTACACGGAGAGGATTATTGACACGGGTATAACAACGTTTGCGTAGAATAAACTTTATTTATTTTTCTGCATTAATTAGTAACAAAAACATCTAAATAGTACATTAGAATATCATGACGTCATGCTTAATGGTAGCTACCATATATTTGCGGTAGAACAATACTAGTTTAGTATATTATGCTAATGCAAAAGGCATCAGATGTTCAATAGAATTCTATGAAATTATTTTAAATAGAAGATAGTAATTGATACGATATGTTTATCACCCTTATGCAAAACCGCATAGCCAGAAAATTGTCGCTACTGTCGCCTACTTTTAGAATGCTGGTATGATCTATTTTGCCTTTGACAATCTCCGTAGAGCATACGTAACGAACCTTACGTATATAATTGGCAAAATTCTTGATGCTACTTCTTATGGACCGCCATGATTCGTACAACCCTCCAGAGGTCGGTCCCCAGTCGTTATCCTCATGCAAACATAATAGAACGCAGACCCGAATGGAAAGTCGAATCGAAAACAATCCCGGCGCGAAACAAACTCGCAAGCGCAAAAAAGTTGTCAAAGCGAATAACATTTCCCTTTTTTATTACACAAAAGGATGTAATCAAACATTCGTCCCGTGACAACGGTGAGTGATTGCCGCTGTTGCGCTCCCTCTGACCCCCCTCACTATCCCTGACGCCGCCCCCTGATAGTTTAAGGGCGCGATTTTCCGCGAAGTAGAAAACTTTGTAGCGACATCTGTTGACCGATTTTGTAAGTTTTGAATATTTGACAACATAGTTGAGGATGGTTGGATGGTGGTTTAAAAGTAAATATTATACTTTACTCACCATCAAGTTGATTCCAAATGCAAGCTTTTTAGTTTTACGACTCTTCGATCCTTACAAAATGTTTTTTACGGTAACATCTAAATCATAATAGTTTTGGTTAGTTCCTTGCATCAATTTATGTATTCCTTGCTCAAAAACTTTACTAATCGAAGTAATAACAGTGTATAAAAATATAGAACTTCCATTACTTATATTTATTCGTAATACCCACACAGGCAAAGTTGCCGGCGTCCATTATTATTTAATGTTGAATAAATGCGATAGTCTTGTAGCTCCCTGATCCCGGTGTTACGCGCCCGCCCTGACCTACAGTGTAGGGGAGGGTGGGGTTAGTCGATACACATCTTGTACTATGCGATATTTGATTTCAGTTCGCGATTTCTGTACGGATCATGGCGTGTTATGTAAACTTTATTTATTACTAGCGACCCGCCCCAGCTTCGCACGGGTGCAATATTTCTCCACTATTTAATGGATGTTATTATACATATAAACCTTCCTCTTGAATCACTCTATCTATTAAAAAAAACCGCATCAAAATCCGTTGCGTAGTTTTAAAGATTTAAGCCTACAAAGGTAGGGGCAGAGAAAGCGACTTTGTTTTATACTATGTAGTGATTATGTATTTTAAAAATTGGTGTATTAGTGAAGGCATTTTTCAAGTAAATTTGTTATGAATATTTTAAGTTGTTTTTGTATGTCGCGTTTGAATGTTGCTTCCTTTTCTATTATTGCTATTAATTACCCCTTTAGTTTTGTCCGTAAGGGTCATAATCAAATCTACCATACAACTGTATTAAGAATTTTTTAGTAGACAATAATTTAAACAGTAATGTTTCTTTCTCAACCTCGTATCTTAACGTTAAGTTGAAATAAAACAGTGTTTAACAATTTTTTTTTTCATTTTTATTAATGACGAGACGAGCTTGCCGTTCGCCCGATGGTAAGCGATCCGAGCGTCCGTAAACTACAGAAACACCATCCAACACCTTGATTTACAAAGTATTGTTTGGCATTCCACTGCGCTCGCCATCCTGAGACATGAGATGTTAAGTCTTATTATGTCCAGTAGTTACACTGGCTACAATGTCCTGCAAACCGGAACACAAAAATGACCACACACTGCTGCTCGGTGACAGAAATAGACGGTAGTACCTCCCCAGGCGATCTCTCACATATATGAGACCTTCCACCACTAGTTAGATAATTCTCAATCAATAAGTTTTATAACTAATATATATTCCAGCCATCATGTTTTTTGAGATACGAGTACGAAAATACGGAACAACATTTCCCAAGTAATGCCAGTAACAAGGCCAGACCATCACAATTGATGACTTTTACCAAAGCATTGTACCCGTTGACCTTTTCAGTATACGCTGAATTAACCAATTTAGATGTAATCATTTCCTCGTGCCAGAATATGTTGAATAGTTTGCTTTGGACTCAAAGCGTGAGGTCCGTTGGCAGTTGGCACGGTGCCAGCTACAGCTTCGACGGGTATCGTCCACTCAACTAGATTGAACGAGGCAGGTGGACGGTGCTCAAGAGAACCAGATTATGTCCATATTATGCCGGTATTTAGTGCCAATTGTGGATGTTTTAGCGGATTGGTTGGGTTCTTTCCTTCTACGGTTTGTCTGTTTTGATGTCGTATTTTTGTATGAAACTTTATCTAGATGTTATTGCCTTACTTTAATTTAAAAATATACTTATTTGAAATTTATACTAATATTTTCAATTCAATAAACAAATAGAGTTTGTTTGAACGCGCTAATCTCAGGAACTACTGAACCCATTTTGATGTTTTTTTCACTAATAGGAAGCTACATTATTCCCGAGTACTATAGTTTTTGTTCCGGAATAATATAAAGCGGGACTTTATCCGGGAAAAGTTTTTCATGCGGGTAGAACCACGAGCATAAGTTAATAATATATATCATGGAAATGGCTTACGTTCGCTTGCTTTTACCGAAAAACGTTACGAGTTCTGCTTTGAAAGACGTTAAAAGTAATGAAAATATTAAGGATTTTAAAGCAAAATCACTGAGTACTTTGTAATTCTAAAACTCTTTTCTATATAGTATACCGTTGCCCATGATTCGAGATTTATTTATATTACTCATTCTATAAGAAAATACACAAAGTATGTATACATAAATAGCATCACGCCTTAAGGCTTGTCAGGGGTAGGCAGAACCTGTGCCTTACACTGGTAACACTCAAATTTCGCCAGCAATGTGAGTTTAATAAAGGATGGTTCTATTGCGATTTACCTGGAGATTGGATACTGAGTTATAAAACCAATACATACCCATCCATACACAAAGTAGTCGGACGTTTATCAGTTCCAAAATAAAACACATCTCAAATACAGATATGTATATTAGAAAGTGTAGTAAATTGCAGCCTCAGGCATATTCCGAGGCGCCGAGACGCGGATATGGATGAGAATTGCGAATACATTCCGAGATAAGAGATTAGATTATGATTCATCGCGTTTTTTTGTGTAGAGATGCTGCGTGACATTTTTGCATATATAGTAGTGTAGTGAAGGATATATTTTGTATCTGACAAAATGACTACTATCAAAAATTCAAACTAAATAATCTAAAATCGTGTCAAATATTCGTCATTGGGGATTAAGCTTCAAATATACGGAAGGAATTTCTTGCAGCAAGTTTGAGACCAACCTCTCCCGTCTAAGCAGGCTAGAATTCATATCATTGCATTGAGATGAGGCATAATTTTAACCTTTTGAAGACTCGTGCGTGCCGTGAAAATTGCTCCGTCTAATTGAGGCCTCAAAGACTGATTAATACCCTTAACTCGGTGAACTTCATCGCTTGATGTCATAAACCATGTGTACAGAGTTGCAGTGATTAGTGTGAGAGAGAGATAATTTCATAAACTCTATGCTAACTGGATCATTATCGCGATCGCTTCGAAAATTGACTGCCTCGGTGGCGTAGTTGTATTGCATGTCCGGTACAATAGCGCTCTGAGGTCCTGGGTTCGAATCCCGGGTCGGGCAAAGTGATATTTGGGTTTTTCTGCTCAGTATCAGCCCGGAGTCTGGAATTTGTGCCCGATATGGCGATAGGCTCGCCCCCCTATCACATCATGGGACGGAACATACTTGACGAAAAGTGGGCGCCCTAGTTGCGCCTCTGCATACCCCTTCGGGGATAAATGCGTGATGTTATGTTTATGTTATGCTTCGAAAATTTGGATCGTTCATTGAATTTCCCCGTACACAATTGACAACAAATTGTTTTAAACAAGCGGGACCTTCATCCCTGCTAACCACTCTGAAGGACGGGACCTCTCGGGGCACGTTTGTGTCAGTTATTTATTTGCTTTGTGTAAACCGGCGTGGCGTACCCCAAAACTCTACCGAGCGACGAATAACTTTTAATGGAAAAATTAAGGATTTATAAACCTTTGAATTGGTAACTTTGGCGTGTGCTGTTACTCTCGCTGAATAATGTAGAGCTGCTACGATAATTGTGTTTAGTAATGATAGAATTAGATAAATTTTGCGTCACAGGCTTTGTATTAAACGATTGGATTGTTTTGTTTCTGGATCATTCTGTGTTGTAATGAGTGCCTTAGGCATTAAGCTCGTCTTGTAATGCTGTATAACAATGTGAATAAGGTCCCAATTAGATATTAAAACACTTATTAAAATACAGTTTTTACATAATCACTCCAACATACAAAATAAACACAGTATAAGAAATAATTATTTTCAACATTTCAGCATTTGTACACAATAGTTTTAATTATATGGCGATATATTTTTTTATTTAATATTGAACGGTACAAATACAAAGATTTTAATTGGAAATCGTATTACATAAGTTTATCAAGTAATTAATATTTTGTTATAATGTCTCTTTTCAAAAAAAAAATTCAAGTAAAGGTTACTTAAAGTCTACTTAGCAGTTCTAGTATAGAAATAGACTGAGTTATGTTTGTAAAGTTTGGCGGAGGTCTAGTCAACAATGTTCGTATGTTAGGTATGCTTGTTAACCTGTTGAAAGTTGAACACATGATGGGACGAAACAAAGTACTAGATAACTTGGCGAATGTTCTAGACGTTTCTAACAAAGATTTTGAAGAAGTTTTCGCTAGTCAAACAACTGTGGGGGATAGTTTATCAAATAATGAACTTGTGATGTTTAAAGGACGTGCACAGCGGGGTAAATAGATGTGAAAAAACAGCAAAATAAATACTAGGCCTTGGATGGGCCTTTGCCCGTGTCAAAGACTTGTCGGAATCAAAGACCCATAGTAATCTATTCTAGAATAAAACATTGTGGCAACATATTCTCTGCTTACACCCCCATGCTACAGAATATTATTTTCTCTTTTAAAAATAACGTGTAGCTGTTTCAATATTATGTTTACCTCATAGATTCATGAAAATTTACCCTCTTTTCAAAAGCAACCGCATAAAACAATTCTCAATAGCTTTGTTTAGAATAATACTTAGTCGAAGTTCATAATAGGCTTACGTTTAGAAATGTCGGGAACGGTTCTTTACTGATAATTTGAATTGTTTTCAACTCAACTAGAACGTTTGTGGGTAGCATATTGTAGCATGGAGCATACTGTGATGCAAATGGAGTACAACTATATGATCCGTGATCTTTTAAACAATTGCTAGTTGTTATTATAATGACGCGTTAAGTTTACTCTGGTTTTACATTCATGATTGAGAGAATTCCTTAGAAAGGGTATAACCATGCAGAAATTAGGTCGTATGTCAACTTCGGTCGTCATATTTTTGATGAAGTCTTACGGCAGTCAATATGGTTTACAGCGTAAATTTTAAAATAAGTAAGAAAGAGAAAGATTTATTGCTGGTACAATTTTAAACGCAAACAAACAATTCAATAATGCGTGAATATATGTATATTACTAGCTTTTGCTCGCGGCTTCGTCCGCGTGAAGGAGTTTTCCGAAAAAAAAAATTTTTTTTTTTCTACACTTGATACGTATCGTTATATTATGACCAAATTACACAAAATCATTATAAATTGTAGCCTACGTGTTATTCTGATGTATAACCAATATTACTGTAAAGTTTCATCCAAACCGGTTCAGTAGTTTTTTCGTGAAAGAGGAACAAACATACATCCATACATCTATCCACACACACTTTCGCATTGATAATATTAGTAGGATGGTAAATGATGAATGATTATCGTTTGTTTCAGATGTAGGTTACGACTACGTGGTAGACCAGCAGCCGATCGGCAAGCTGTTGTTCAGACAGTTCTGCGAGCGGAACAGGCCTGAGTACCACAAGTACAACAACTTTCTAGATGCGGTGAGTATCTGCATACTCTATACCAACGGTCGGCAACCTTTTGGTAGGCAAGGGCCACAAGGTGGCCAAATTAACTAAAGATGCGCTTACTCTTAATTTAATACATTTATTTTGATGTTTAAGCCTTATTACAAAACAATCACGGGCCACAAACAGCACGTTCGCGGGCCGCGTGTTGCCGACCGCTGCTTTATACCATTGCCGAATTTGTAAGTACATTGTAGGTAGGAGGATATTTATGTCGGCCTGGATAGTGACTACCGTACAGCAGCCCGTGTATATCCAGTTCCAACAAGCCGGCCTAATTATATTGACCGGCAAGGCGTAATCATCTCTTGTCGACACTCTATCTTGATTCCTTGAACCCACTGAGTCACTTCCTTTCTCGTATAAAAAGAAACAATCACGTTGGTTCGTACATTGCGACCGTCAATAATGTACCGACTTTACGCTTAACAGTTGTCCGATATAATAAGATAAGTATATTCTGGTTGTCTTTTATGTTGGGCTTTGTAAAAATATGCCGATGTGACATGTCTTTGATCAAACAAGTTTTGATATATTTTCTCTAAGAAACCTTTTGAAATGACACAGTTATTAGTCGGATAAAAGTTCCAGTACTGGGAAATCGGTCCTTATAAAATCCAAACCCACAAAAACATAACATTTGTATGGCAAATTGTAAAACCGTATTTTACATTTACCAATGCAATAAAAATGCGACGTTATTGTCGATGTTTGCCAATTCACCCCTCGTTAGATAACATGTTGAAACGGGCCGCGGTAACCCAGTTCGTGGTCCCGGAGCTCGAGGTTCGCCTTTGACCGGCCCTGTGACGCAACGATCTCCAGCCGGAATCGTAAATAATGGTTAGCGTCAACTAGACTTATCGGGTCGAATCGAATCTCTCATTAAATCTCATAAAATACGTTTATTATGAAACTGTGAGCATTAGCGGCCGTTTTAAATTATCAATCTAAGAGTCGTGCCACGAAGTCGTCGTCGGCCCGAGCGGCTTTGCGAGCGGTTTTGTGTCATCAGCGACGAATGAGTGGCTCAGGTATACGTGGATTTAGAAAGAATACCTGATTCATGCAATGCGGATTGCCCCGCATGCCGCTTAGTCCCTTTTGGTGACGGTGCCTTTTATTTTTAATCTGACCCCGAGAATAAACCAATCAAAATAAATAATTTGTAATTGTAGAAAAAATCTTGTTCTAATTGGTCTATTTTCGCGACGGATTTATTAACGTTTATTAAAAACGGCGGTATGAAGTATGAACGCATCGTGGCGATAAATGCGATTTGATTTGGCGCGCTTCATTTCTGCTCTAGTCGACGCTAGCCTTAAGTTGGAACCGCTCGCCCGCCGTTCGGGCGCTGCTTTTTGACTGATCTTTGATGTCGGCAATTTGCATTTTGCCCGTTTCGACGGAATAACATGTTTGAGAGGGGGAGCTTCGGTACGGTGTTTACGTCGACTCGGGACGGTTGGCGCCGTGATTAGAATGGCCTAAATGCTAAGTTGACTGCCAAGGAAATTGGTAAAAGATTTTTATTTACAAGACCTTCAGTTTCGACACTTATTATAAGATAATTGAAATACATTTTCTATGAATAAACAATATACTTTTTCATAAAACTATGATGGTTAGGTCAGTTTTATTTGTTTACGTGAATTTTAAGCCATGTATGCATGAGTCTAGACGCCAATTAAAGCGCATTGTAGTTAATGTAATTGGCAAAATTGTTAACACTGGAAATCTGACGATGCATCACACATGTTTTTATGATGTTTGCATGGACTATGCTGAACGTTTCTAATCAAATTCAGTGTGACCAACACCCTGTTTTTTTTTTTAATTTAGGACCATCTAGTACTGTTCCTGAACAATGCTAGAGCGTTGTTCTTATTTTGTTGTATTCAGGAAGACTCAGATCCTAGACTTGTTTAAAAATCAGGAGGATTATCGATTGTGTCGTAACATTTGCGCAGGACGGCCATGATTGTCGTCTCGACGCCGACTAATTGGGGAAGATTAGAGACAAAGTTGTAGGCCACGGGTTAAGATTTGGTCTGAGAATAAATCATAATAATTAGGGCGGATGTTTTTGATTGAAGAATACTTGGTAGTCAGTATATAAAAGTGGTAAAGCCAAGAAAAGGTGTAGAGTCATTTTATTCAACAAAAGGATGTGAAGAGTAATCCGCTCCGCTGATGGTAAAGGTCATAAACTATTGCAACACCACCAAAGCTCGCTCTTGCCACGTTAAAACATTCAATAGTGTGTCATAATTCTCTGTTTTTAATTTCTTGACTTGCTGCTTCACGAGCCCCGCCCTTAAGCAAGTACCCACTTTATCCTGAATGGTATTAGATAGGTATTGAAGATGAGATTGTAATGTTAAGGTTTGACTAGCAAGCTCTTTAATATTGATGCAAGAACTTCCATATGCGTTTACACTAGCGAAAATATTGAATAGTTCTACACATCCCATTTGCTGAAGATGAGATTGTAATGTTAAGGTTTGACTACCAAGCTCTTTAATATTGATGCAAGAACTTCCATATGCGTTGACACTAGCGGCAATATTGAATAGTTCTATACATCCCATTTGCCGCAAGTCCTGCAACCTTTGATATTTGTAGGAGTCTTGCCGTGAATGTTTACACGGTAAAATTGCTTGCGGGAAGTCAATTTCTGCAAGTTTTATTGCTTATCTAAACTTCGCTTATGATCAATGATGGCATATATACTAAACATAGCTGTATTAATGTAGACAGTCGGTGCTGTTGCAGGTGGACAGGTACGAGGTGGAGGTCGACGAGACGAGGGTCGCGCTCGCCGAGGACGTGTTCGGCAAGTACCTCAAGACGGACGACTGCGAAGCGGTCACCGACGTGGTCGGAGGGCAGGTGGTGGACGACGCCAACGCGCTGTTGGAAGGTGAGATACAACTTGGGATTTATTTAGGAAAGCACTCTAATTTTTATCGGGATACCTTGCTAATATGAGTGAATCCCTAGCTTGGCAATTGCATCGGCCACGATGGTAAGTAGGCATGGAAGGGTGCAGTGTTCTTAAATGCGAAGAAGTGGAAACGGGACAGGAAATTGCGCGGGCCCATTTAGACATCAATGTGTTAGTGCAATTAAAAGGTATACAAACTAAACTATGTACTTCGATCCGTTACAAATGTTACCCAATATTTGGGAATGCATTCAGTGTGAAGACTGATTGCAGGAGCGTTGTCTCGAGGAGGCAGCTTGAGGGTTAGTAGAGGAGAGAAACAGGCAGGGCAGGCGGTTGACGAACTCAGAGCGTTATTAATTACAAAGTACACCGCTGTGTTAGTATCACGTTCGCATTAGATAATATATGTGTCTTAAATTTTACATTATAATTATAGAGCTCTCAATACTTAAATGGCTGGGGAAAAGAACCTCCTTCCACAATGGTTGTTTCATTAAGACCTCATTAGAATGGTTAAGGAGATTTTATTATACAAATTGTAACTACCTACATTATAAATTCAATTAAATTTATCAACTCTGTCCACAACAATAAAGTCCTTTTTGAATTACGTTAACCTCTCAGTTTTTGAAAGAGCTCTACACTAGAGCCGACATTATTGTCCCCGCGAGGAATAACTGGCCCTACGGGGCCCTTGGTTGGCGCACATTAATATTTAAATGTCAATTTAGGAATGTTCACAAACTGAGATAACTCAACTGTTTGTTTAAATATATCGTGTTTGTTCAGGTGAAGTTCATTAATAATTTGACTTATTTCAAATGAGTTTTAATTTATGCTCTTAAATTATAATGCTTCGTAAATCGTATCCAATTATTGTTTATAAATTTGGACAAGTATCTTCATAATATTATATGAAATCATATGTTGAAGGTATGTTTAGAATATCGGCATGAATGAGAAGATATAAATAAGTTATTGGTCAAGTTGGGAGTGGACTATTGAATTTTAATTCTTTATCGATCATTTAATTTTTTTTTTATTTCTCTATATCCTAGTCATATGTATAAGGTCGCGGCTTACCTTGTCTGACGTCCACTTCTGGGCGTGTCCAAATTTGAACTAATCATGTCGGAAAACCGGAACGAAGTTTTGCCTTACTTGGGGATAGAATCCAGTCTATAGCCTACAACACTGCTATTTGCCACCAGTCCATGAAGAATACAAACCAAATCAACTTAATTCTTCCAGGCGGTTCCAAGGACATATTCTCAGAATGCGTGCGGTGCGTGAAGAGTTTCCTGGCGGGCACGCCGTTCGCGGAGTTCGAGCGGTCGATGTACTTCCACCGGTACCTGCAGTGGAAGTGGCTGGAGGCGCAGCCGGTGACGCAGCACACGTTCCGCATGTACCGCGTGCTCGGCAAGGGCGGCTTCGGCGAGGTGTGCGCGTGTCAGGTATGCGGGGGAACCAGGGTGTGCTCTAGCCACTATGTCGAGCTGGTGTCTAACGATAACATATCTTACTTGTCAACATTTTAGTTTACAGTAGTTATCATTAGGTTTAGTGTAATCATTTATTGTGTCAGGTGTGATTTTGCTCTGCTGGCGATACCCCGTGTGCTATATTCACGTCAAGTTGACGCAACACAAATTTTCTTCCATTTGTCAAAAACAGTTTTAAGTCTTTTTTACGGTCAGCGTTCTGCCTAACGTCAGACTTTTGCAATGCTTCCAGTCCCAGGCAATTCTTGATATATATTGACATAATTGTTGCGGACTTTAGATGCCAACCCAGGCGCACCTGGCCCTCAACCCATTAACGCTACAAATCCAAGGTGGCGTATTTTTTTCTTACCACCAAGAATCAAACCCAATATGAATGCGATTGCAGGTACGAGCGACGGGTAAGATGTACGCGTGCAAGAAGCTAGAGAAGAAGCGGATAAAGAAGCGCAAGGGCGAGGCGATGGTCCTGATAGAGAAGCAGATCCTGCAGCGGATCAACTCGCGGTTCGTGGTGAACCTCGCGTACGCGTACGAGACCAAGGACGCCCTCTGTCTCGTGCTCACTATTATGAACGGTATGTACTAGCTGGTTGGCTCTAATACACACATCACACCACTAAGGGGTAGGCAGAGGTGGAACGGTGTTCACTACGCCTGGTGCTTTCCACGCCATCATGTGATAGGGGGTGAGTCTATTGCCATATGGGGCATAAGTTTCATACTTCGGGCTGATTCTGCTCAGAAAAACCACGTCCGAAGCTAGAATTAGAATTTCCTAGAATAGGAATTTGTGCATGACATGATGGTAGACATGCACTCTAAGTGTATTCTTTTTGATTAAAAATATGTCAAGATTGACTCTGAAGTCTTCAAACGCAACGAAAAAAATAGAAGTGAACTGTTCACCTCTATATCTTTCCTGCGCTCATTGCGCTTCGAGCTTTCGCTGTGTTCACTATGTTCGTAATCTAGACATTAATATATTATCAAAGTGATTTACACTTGGGTCGTGCGCCTTCAATACCTTGGAGATGAAGGCCTGAATATCATCTTTCTGTATAAATTCGTACCTCATTATGAGCATGAAGTTGTAACGAGTGTGGATTGTTGATTGCAGGGGGTGATCTGAAGTTCCACATCTACAACATGTGCGGCGCGGACACGGGGCTGGGGCTGGAGCGCGCGCGCTTCTACGCCGCGCAGGTCGCCTGCGGACTCGAACATCTGCACAAGATGGGCATCGTCTACAGGTACACACTCACTCTACTGTCAGTTCCACATCCACAACATGTGCGGCGCGGACACGGGGCTGGGGCTGGAGCGCGCGCGCTTCTACGCCGCGCAGGTCGCCTGCGGACTCGAACATCTGCACAAGATGGGCATCGTCTACAGGTACACACTCACTCTACTGTCAGTTCCACATCCACAACATGTGCGGCGCGGACACGGGGCTGGGGCTGGAGCGCGCGCGCTTCTACGCCGCGCAGGTCGCCTGCGGACTCGAACATCTGCACAAGATGGGCATCGTCTACAGGTACACACTCACTCTACTGTCAGTTCCACATCCACAACATGTGCGGCGCGGACACGGGGCTGGGGCTGGAGCGCGCGCGCTTCTACGCCGCGCAGGTCGCCTGCGGACTCGAACATCTGCACAAGATGGGCATCGTCTACAGGTACACACTCACTCTACTGTCAGTTCCACATCTACAACATGTGCGGCGCGGACACGGGGCTGGGGCTGGAGCGCGCGCGCTTCTACGCCGCGCAGGTCGCCTGCGGACTCGAACATCTGCACAAGATGGGCATCGTCTACAGGTACACACTCACTCTACTGTCAGTTCCACATCTACAACATGTGCGGCGCGGACACGGGGCTTAGATCAGATATTGATCTGTATCAATCGATACTTTCCTGTCATCATCAATACTGTGGACATCGCTGTACTTTTTTGACCGGATATACACAGGCTGTTTCCGGCTCGCATCACACTTACGTAGATAACTATGGCGGAGTTTATCGTCTTGTCGACGTTACCCAGGTTGATATAAATATCCCACCATTAGCAAAAGCATGAGACTCGATCCAACAGCCTAATATTAAGGACCTTACACCACACCACTCATATATTCTCAAACATTCAATGACGTTACAGAGACTGCAAGCCGGAGAACATCCTGTTGGACGACGCGGGGCACGTGCGCATCTCCGACCTCGGGCTGGCGGTGGACGTGCCCGAGGGCGGCAGCGTCCGGGGCAGGGTCGGCACCGTCGGGTACATGGCGCCTGAGGTCAGTACGCATTGGAGACAATTCAGTAGGAAAAATAGAAATTGGTAGGAGTATTGAGGATATAATGATTGATATGAAAATTCTTAACGTAAATTCTGCAGAGAAAAATTAGAGATGATTTTCAAGTCTGCACTTATTGAACTAAAAAAAATAAGATAGTATTGGCGACTGTGAACATGGTCTTGCGTTTAGTCTTCATTATCTCTCTATCAACTTTAGTTTAGTTAGAATATTTTTAAGATTGCGATGCTTCACATTAGTATTGTACCTTTTACGATATCAGACTGGAGATCAGTATTAATATATATTTTTTTTCATTAATGTTTTTTTATTATTAGAATTAGCTGTCTGACTCTAATCAAAGGTTGATTAATTTTCAGGTGATAGACAACGAGCGGTATACGTTCAGTCCGGACTGGTTCTCGTTCGGTTGCTTGTTGTACGAGATGATCGAGGGTCGCGCGCCCTTTAGAGCCCGCAAGGAAAAGGTCAAGCGCGAGGAGGTCGATCGGAGGGTCAAGGTGAGCTGGGTAGGGTAAAGAGTATAATCGAACAAGTTCTATAATTTTGACGTAACTAAAGTTTATGTATATATTGTTTTAATTTATGACGAATACTATAATCTTTAAATTCAATTTCTTATTGTTTATTTGACACATGACAATTTTTTTAGTGGATATGTTATTGTCCGTATATATCGTGCTCGAAGGATCAAAAGTGTTGTGAAAGTTGTTTGAATGTGAGTGGTGCCCGTCCGCAGCACGAGCAGGAGAAGTACTCGAGCAAGTTCAGCGAGTGCAGCCGCTCGCTGTGCGGCGCGCTGCTGGCCAAGGCGGCGGGCGCGCGGCTGGGCTGCGGCGCGGGCCGGCGCGGCGCCGCGCACGTCAAGGCGCACCGCTTCTTCAGCATGCTCAACTGGGCGCGCCTCGAGGCCGGCATGGTCAGCGCGCCCTTCGTGCCCGACGTCAGTACCGCGATACCCACCACGCACATCGTAACACATCAAACACTCACCACACACACTTATGAACAGAGCTAGGAAAGTGACGCCTACCTTAGAAAAATTCTCACGTCTACGGAGACCTCACGTAATGCAAGGCTTTCATTAAATTCAGCTAATTAAAAAAATCATCATTCATACGCCAAAGTTCACAATTACAATCACCGACCCAAAATTATACACAACGAAATTTACTTAGTACCATACACATTTGACATTTAAAAACTTACACGTCGTCTATAGACGTAAACATTAGACTAATAATATACTTCCCACATTTTAGCCGCACGCAGTATACGCCAAAGACGTGTTGGACATCGAGCAGTTCAGCACGGTGAAGGGCGTGAACCTGGACGCAGCTGACGACACGTTCTACGGCAAGTTCAACACCGGCAGTGTCAGCATACCCTGGCAGACAGAGATGATCGAGACAGGGTGCTTCACTGAGCTGAATGTGTTCGCTAGAGGTAGGTGATGATTATCACCATATTAAATAATGTGATTAAGGATTAAAGGAGGCATTGCTCCCATGACAACGAATACAATTCATGTTCGAAATAATTGTGACGTGTTATGACGTCTACTACGTCATTTTGTATGCATGTAATAATAACTATCAAAAAATCCCTGACTATTGCAATGCTACTCCTGTTATATGAGATAGTCATTTTGTAGTTTTGCTCACGACGTGTAATCACGTTGCAGGCGAGGACGGCAAGGAGGCGCCGACGACGGACCTGCAGCTGGTGCCCGTCACCAGCGCACCCGACGACGATAAGGGATGCTTCATGTTCGCACGACGGGTTAGTCGAATATTTAATTATAATATTGTACATTTTAGGAAGATAGTTCTACTCTACCTCTTTCAATATGCTTTTAATAACGGTTAATAACGTACCAGCCACCATCATGAACATTTACCATCAATAACCTTCTTTCTCCAACGCTCAGCAACTTGTCCACTTTCTATGAAAATGACTTGTATCAGATAATCATATCCAGTTCGCGTGCTTCGTTAACACTATTCTTGTGTTGTTTGCAGGTGTTGTGCCCGCAGAAGAAGGTCCCGGCGCGGCTGCGCGCGGTGCCCGTGCCCGAGCACCTCGCCGCCAGCTGACCGCAACACTCCATCAAACACTAAACCCTACACTAAACACTACGTGCTGATCTATAAAAGACAACGTGACTAACGTGCGGGGCCCGGGATGATGAGAATCTAGCAGCTATGAAAATCACTATTAACACATTGACTGCGGGGCCAGTGCGGCCGCCATCCACGAAATATGTTGTGCCGCACTGGCTTGTGGCTGCGCGACGCGAGTGCATTTGCGTGGTGGCCGCACGCATGTTCCATTACAAAAAATACAAATGTTTCGTGAGCCGCAGTCAACGTGTTAAGGTTGGGTCACATGCAATGTCTGGGCAGTGGTAAGGCCGTCTTATTTTATATGAGTGACAGCACTGGGGCAATTGACGTGTTATCACGTTCATATAAAATGTATGCGTTGATATTTTTTTGTTCCTAAAAGCGCACGGTCGCGCCAGTATCCAGATCTTGCATGTGTGGTATTTTTTTGTATTAGTCAAATATATGTTCCTAGACCGAGCCATCCGTTATTAGACGTTCTGCGCGTTATATACGAACAGTGACTAACAACTGTTATGCTGCGCGACACGCATGGCCTCGCCATGGTCTGACGGAGTACTACGTACAGGGACAGAACTTAATTAAAGTGACAAAAATATACCCTATATCTTTCACTATTTTTGTGATATCGTAGCGGCTATATCTCATATATCCCAAATGGCCCCATCAGTCTATAGCGCAATAACCTAGATTATAATAGTACATATGATCCTATGATTTTTGAGTTTCGACAAATGCCACGGCGAGTTTATTTTATACCAACAGATAATAAACATGACAATGATGGTTTGTCTTTGACGCGTATTGCTAAGCTTGATAGTGTGAGATGACGTGCGGAGACGTTCGAGAATAGGTAAGATAAATGGTTGCGATTGTGACGTAATCGTAGAGGCTGTATAGTGTCAGGGACATTATTACATAAAAACCTATTTAATTGTAATTAGTGAAATGAAATAATACAATAAACAATTAATTCATCTTGACCTCTGTGTCACAAAGGACCCGTGTCAACTGCCAACGTTTCAAAGAGCTTTCACGATTACGTCACAACGTAAACTTAGGGAATACGATGCATTTGTTGTTGTACCTGTCGGTTAGGTGTTTTGGCTTGACATTTATTAATAGTAATGGTTAGAGAATGAGTGCCGTGTTGGGTCTATGCGCCGGTGAGTATGAAATTGTATATTACACTTTAAAATAATGTGTTTAAGAGTGAAGGGATGATATTTTCATCTGCATGGAAAAGTATGGCAGTTAACAAAACGCGTAAGTATTATATATATTTGTCATCAGGGCCGGTTGCTTTGGTCTGCCATCACATTATCCTTCACTATTTTTCTGGTTATATTTGTGTAATAAAGGTATTTTTGTCAATCCGCCTCAAGCAAAATAATCTTTAATGAAGACTAATGTATACGTGCAGTATTAAATGAATATAAAAAATACGACGGCTCATACGCCCAATATGGCACAGTAGGCGTTACTTATAAAGGTAAATCAGTTCATAACTTTAAAGCTCATAATCATACATTCTGATAAACGACGTGATAATACGTCGTGTCAGAATCATGTCATACAATTGACGTCTTTATCCGTCTTAGTAGTTTCAATTGTATAAAGGATAGCACAAATCATTTGATAATGAGAAACCATTATTATTATTTAAGGACAAGTGTTGATAAACGTCGCAATATTATATTTTAATGAATAGGTGCTTAATTTTATCCACAACGGGTATATATGTGCTTCCATTTTTTATTATTTTATTTATCTCCTTTATACTATATGTTTGATCATGAAAACCTTTGAAAAGTATTACAAGTCAATATCATCAATTTACATTATTAGTTTACTTGTCATATTAAATAAAACATTTATAAGTAACGCCAAAAAATAATATTGAGGATACGTAATGGATGATGGTGTGGAACAGTGTGACCTGTACGCAAAAAAACATGAACAATTTAGTTTAAGTTATTTTTTAACGTTGGCAACTTTAAACGTACAGCCTTTTGTAAATAGCTAAACATTGATAAAATCATTTTAAATACTTTCAACAAAAAAAAAAATGTTATTTAAATCTTTATTAAACTTGATTTTTTTACTTTTACATAGGTAGTGAGAAATTGCGACATATGGCAATAACACACGATTAGAGTTGCCAACGGGTTTTGTAATAGTCTCTCGTCCGACTGATGTCATTGTAACATTGTATTATTTGTACTGCATTTAGCTCAAACACGCCACCGGTATGTGTGACGCGGACTAATGGTTTATTTATTCGTGTAGTCTAGACTGATTGCAGCGAACTTTAAAAAAAATATTACTATCTAATTATTTTGATATTATGTTTGTTTTCATTCATCTGCCGTCTAATGTCGTCCCATAAGCAAACGGTACCATTAAGTTATCACATTAAAATGATTCAGTATTGCAACATTAAAATATGCCGCATAGCTACTGATTTAATGTGTCATAACCTTTTGAAGTCTCCCTGGAGATAGTAGTTAAGAACCGCCATCAAATTTAATAAAAATAACTAATTGTAAACCACTTCTTTAAGAACTACGATACTAGAGGGAGATAAAAGATTTAAACTGATTTCCTACTTGTTACATTGTAGGCTAAATATTTGGAAATCCACAGTAATATAAGTAGAAATAAACCTTTCATTCATTGAATCTTAGAAGTATTTATTACAGTATTTATATTAAAACTGTGTCTAAAGTTTATTTCGATTCTACGGTGATCCAATCAGTTTAGACAGCACATTATTTTTGTATGTATGTGTACTTTGGATATATGGTTTTATTTGATACTGTTAACATTTTTGATATGGAATAATTATATTTAAAAATATCTTCGCGTGTGTTTTTTTAAAAACAATATTTATGTCGGTGAAAATGGAGTCTGTTTTTGCATTTTTATGCCATTACAATTTACGGCATTTGGCGAGTGTTCGATCGGCGAAGTGTTATGGATCATGATGTTTCTTATACGAAGAGAATGTGTATCAAGCATCTCACTTAATTAAAATTGATACGAGTATAAACAATAGAAACATTTCCTCAGACCTTCTGTGAAACGACAAGGCACTGTGAATATCACACTGATAGTCCCGAGATAGAGGAAATACGCGGCCAATATGCCGCAGATTTTGACGGCAAAAAGCTATGTAAAACTGGACCAATGTTGTCAAATCATGTTGAAATAACAGTCATTAGTAGATTATCTCAACAAGTTTGTAAATAAGACGCACGCGATGGAATTCTATTATTCTGTACCTGGGAAGTATAAGGAAACTATATTTTTTAATGTTAAAAGGACAGAGTTCGCACAAATAGCTAACCTTATGTAATAGACACTGTAATAAATAGAAAGAGAGAATGTACCATTTTACCATAGTCATACAATATCTATGTTCCAGTTAGGTTATAACTTTCAGACGCAGTTTCGTGTCAAACGTTGCACGCGTTCATCAGTGACGTCTATATACGTCTTGTGGAAAAAGTCAGTGCAAAGTCTGTCCGCGAATATTGTTGACGCTAGCTGTTCGCCTGTTTGTAATAATTATACGTTGTCGGACCGTGTTGAACTGGCGCCACTATCTGCCCTCTTTTATAAACGATTCCAATCTTAATTTTCTATCCATTCCCGAGAATAAAAAATAAAAATAACCCTGTCGCGATGGATCAAAAAAGGGATTGGGATCGTTTTTAAAAAACAGCGGTAACGCTTGACGTTAAGATCCGAAAATATACGTCCGGGGTACAGCCAAAATGATATTAAAAAAAAACAAACAACGTTTCTGCTTTTCGTAATTCGAATTTATTGTAACGCAATAAGATTTATATTTTTACGACAAAAGTATAATATGTAACGAGGCAATAACAGAAACGAAGTATCGGGCAGTTCTCTAGTGCGGATGTTTGTATACATTTTGGAGTCTGGTGTGAATGTAAAGTTTATTTTTAATATTTAATGTAGATATCGCACAAATTACCGCCATAATTGGCTTTTAGTGACGTCAGCGGCGGACTGGAAATGGCCGGTAGGTGATGAAATACAACTCGATATTATAACGTGCTGTGATGCAAACGCGTGACAGATTGTGGCATAAAATCAGACCCGTTTAGGTCTCTTGTTATTACATGTGTGAGGTTGGTTTGAGTACTTTATTTTCACATAAAAGTCAATTAAAGTTCAACAGACACTGAAGCGGTAATGTCCCTACGCAATTTTTGACGCAATTAATATTTTGTTTGTGCGTCAGACATATTTTGATCGCTTTTGTGTACGATGGGCTATAAAATCGCCTCTAAGCCACATTTATTAATTATAAAATAAAAAAACTATAAAGGTGATGGTTCCGACTTTAGACAGTACAAAAATATAAAGAAAAACGTGTTATCACGTCGCTGACGTCATGGAGCGTACCTTATACCTGTAAATTGCCAGCGCAAAATGGAACTTCCATATAAATCTAGAAGTAAGTTAAATGCATTTTGATGTGTACCCCACTTTTCGTATGGTATTTTAATATTGAGAATAAAAATTATTATATAATGTAAAGTTTTAGGCGTTGCGGTCATGGCGTAGTGGGGGTTGACTTGGGTGTAGCTTTGGATCTGTGGGTCGGTCGAATGGTGGCCTTTTAGTAGAGAAAAAACTTTTTGGGGAATGTTTATGATATCAAATAGCTTTGGGAAATGGAGAGTTATAAAAATAAAATAGTCCTGAAATTATAAGCTACTCTTTAAATTGTGAACCCCCGATTTAGAAATTAACCTATACAAATGAATTGAAATGTATTATCTAAATGCTCATCATTCGATTGACACCCCGAGTGAATCATTCATAATAAAATATCACACAACATTGAACGAATCGTTCCATTTGTTCACCGCTCCCTCGATATGCTCGTCCATTCCAAATTCAAATATGCCATAGGGAATAGGGTGTATATTTTTTTACCGAACTATAATAGTGCGTGAAACGACCGAGTGAGTGAATGGAACGATTTTCATTCGCTCTCGTTTACAGTGACATGTGTACATGTCGTCCTACTTTACGACTTCCATTAAAATTATTTCTGGCTACCTTGATATATTCAGGCGGATAAACGTTGCATCTCATTAAATAGTATACTTAAAATTGAATCAAAACATGTGCATAATGCAACTTTTATAAAACAAAACATAGTTATTGAACTTTTAGTTGAGAGATTGTAAGGTTGGGCGACGGTGTAAAACTTGCGCTTGCATGCGCTGGAGCTCTCAAATAGTTTACTGTTTGCGATGGTTATATGCGTGCTGAAACCGGTGAGTTGTTTTCGGAATATGAACTCTGATGACGTTGCTGTGGCGACTAATGATCGGGCTTGAAGGACCATCAAATTTTTGCGGAACGGTACGTCACTTTACCCAATTTTTTAAATAAACTACAATGTACAGATTGTTTAAATAATTTTTTTTTATAAGCTTGCTAAACAGCCATCTTGGGTATACAAATGTAATAAAATATTAGTATTATTCGTTAGTTGGCACAGCAGCGTCATCCGAGAGTCGTTGCTCAGTTCTGCGTTGAGCTAAATCATTTGACGCTCACATGTGAAGGAGCTCAAATTGTACAGTCAAGTTATTGTTGAAATGTTATTATTACATTTAGTGCGGAGGCGTAGTACAACGTCGTGTCTGTGAACAGTATTGCAGTGTTTTTCAAAATAAATGCACGTTACGAAATAGTTTTTACGACATATTACTACGACTTTTCAGTCTCATAATTTTTTTGATTGTCATACATTAATTATTTGATTTAACAAATGGTCAAACAGGCAATTTCCCAATAATATTTCGTAAAAACAATTTCGTTACGTACGTTTATTATAAGAAAACTGGTTTTGTATTTTTGTCTATAAAATAATCAAAACAAATTCTCTTATCTTCAGGTCACGTTTATCTACGAGTATAGTGAGTAAGTTATACAAAGTAAACAATTAATAACTTAGTAGGTGTCTCAATATAAGCATTGTTTGTATTCCTAATTATTGGTTTCGAGATATTATGTTAACAACGCCATCTATATGTTACGGAAGATAGTTTTTACTTATACAAGACAGATAGGGGTTGATTTTTTTTGGTCTACCCGCAAAATAATGCAACATTTAAAAAAATATACAATTTAATAATTTAATTACCAATTCAAATATTACTATTGTTCACAGACACCGGCATGTATTTTTTAAGCATTTAAGGAGAAAATTGCGCGTCAAGGAATTTTTGTAAGAATTTATATTATTATCATTAGTCAGTTCATACCTGTGTCATACTCATTCGATGCATTTCCAACGGTCCGGGAGCGCGTTGCCAATTCAATAATATGAAAAAAAAAATTATCCTTACCAATTAATGTAATATCCAAGGAAAAACCCACAGTGAACATTTTCACATTATGTCAATTCAAATAATTTATTCATTTGTAATAATTAAACAAGAATAAAATAACGGCTAAATAATTTCTCTCATGCAGACTAACTACAAATTAGTAAGGCAGTATTAAATCAATCTCTCCGTCTAACGCAAGAGTTTAAAATTCATAAATCTTGTTCCATACTATGATATTGGCAATGCGCTTGCGCTTGCGTGAACACAGACGCGTGTGGTGAAGGAGGGGCGGTTGCAATGTAACCGCCGCGCTGTACCTAGCTTGTTAGTTATCGTAAGCTTCTCGGATACTTTAGTCGTTATTGCAGTATTTTGATGCAAATATTATTATTTAATAAGCGTATTCATAAATAAATTGACTCGGATTTAGAATTGACTGTTTTATTTTTACCTGAATGTGTTATGGTATTATTGCCTTTATAGAGAGAATAGAATTATACAGGGTGTCATGAGGCATGTTTTCTTCTTTATTTTTTTTATTATTGGTAGCTAAGTATGAATTATTTTATATAAATATACAGGGTTATTTAAAAACCACTAGCAACCTCGCAGGACAAGATAGCTAACATCACAAACAACAATATTTGTTTTATGAGTTTTGACCTAACTCAATACATTAAATAAAAAGTTTTTTTTCTATAATGAAAAATGCTCAAATTAATAGAAGATGCACATCAGTAATAAATATTTTATTGCAGATTAATACATAAACACTAAACAGTCTCAATAATACAATAAATTTCTCGTAACAAAATGCGTCAACATGCCTATTAGGAATCAACACTAAAATAAAAACAATTTCAACACAACACAAAATAGTAATTGGAAACAAGTAAAATATTCAAAATGTCCTCATATTAACACAATGGAAGAATTAAGAATTTCATTGCCATAATCCAAAATTACTTTCAATTGCAACTTTAACTACAGTATATTGATAAAGTTTTTACTAATGACACAGAAAAACAACTGTATCTCATAAAAGTTTTAAAACTAATTGCAATATTATGCAAAAGATTGCAAGTCACAATTTTCAAATTTAAAATTAGCAAGCACATATAACCGCATAATTACAGACATTTATTGAGAGAAACATCACCAAACAAAATAAATACGAGATTCGGGACAAGACCTCCACCACATCCCAATCTCTTTGGAGAAACAATTTTAAAACAACTAAATTCTTCATTGAACCTCACAGCGAGTCAGGGACACGCTCTCTATTCAGGTAGTCAAGCCAAGAATAGGCTTAGAGGGGTCAGTGACTCTTGCCGAGTGATAAAATAGGTAGAAGGAGAGGAATAGTGCAAAATAAAATAGCTTAAGAAAAGTTAAACTAACACTGGTTAAAGGTTTCACCAAATTACTTAAAGCCCTTCCGCAGTAACTTATACGTATTTTTAGAAGCTATCTATTCGAAATTGCAAATGTCCATGGAAAATCAATCAACATCACATTTCTGCAATAATCTACTTTGGTTGTATTTTCTTTTTTAAATGTGAATATTGTTATATTAATTTTCCAAGGAAAATGACACTAAGATGGTTGTTTCCGTGCATCTCCTCTTAAAATACTATCATTTTAATTTGCAACCAAGACCAACTTTGGCAGTTTGTAATTGTTAAAAAGGCTTCAAATATTTTTTTTACAGGCGAAAAAACTCAAACTCAGGGAGGGGTTTTAATAAATTTATAAATGCAATAACAACACAAATAACAAAGAATTAAGAGTTGACCAGGAAGCACTCCTATTGTGTTCCTGTCACAACTTGAAATAATGAAATGCATTGTTCATATTTTGATTAGAACAGGAGTTTTGTTGAGACTTTATTTAGGAACTAAGAAAGTATTTTTACAGTAAAAAGAAATATTTACATTGATTTTATGTTAGTTCTCTACACAGCACCGGCTGTAAATCTTTTTGTCTAGCAACCCTCATTACAGATATTGTGACCATTCATGGATGGAAAAAAAAAGTATTATAATTGTATATTTCACTGGGATTAAAAGATATTTAGTATCAACTCACTTATATGTCAATTTACTTTTATAAAATTGAGGTCACTAGCCTGCTGTAGTGTTATAATGAGATATTTTTAAAGTTTTTTATGATTATAATGCCCTCGATTATAATAAGGATTTAGCCACATATTCTAAGCTCATAAATTACGAGTAAATTGTGATGTCACTCGTCGCTTACTCTATAAGGGGTCGTCCATTAATCACGTGATGTTTTTAGTGACTTTTTAACCCCCTCCACTCCTGGTGATGTGTGGTGAGATTTTAGGCTACAACTCCCCCCACCCGAAATCATTGGATCGGGTACCCAATGTATTTTTTTGGTACAAAGTATATTGAAATTTTTAGATTAAATCGCGCGATTAACGAAAAATAAATATACGTGTCATTACTTCCTTGTGAAATTTCGTGATTTTATTTCCGAACCCCTCCCCGCCTTTCGAGCCTCACGTGATTAACGGACGACCCCTAAGTTTATAAAACTTTCCCATTCATTATGTTATAATTATTTTGACTAAACTATCTAGTATTTGGTATGCCGTTCTTGATTTTATAAACTAAACCCGCTATATTACACCCGAGATATTATTATGGATCTAAGATAAGGTTTTTTAAAAACCATAAATCTATTTAACTGTCTTTTTAGGTAACTAGCAATTTTTTTCTGAGTCTTTATTAGTGGCAAAAGTTTGAGCATATTTTGTCTTCGTGCCAATTTTGACCCAGTTTTGATTTTTCTTTTTTTGGACAAAAATACCCCTTCCAAATGTATCATTTAAATATAGAAAGATCTTCACATAATTAAATAAATTTTAGACGGGTCATTTTCGACCCAGGTATACAAATTACGTATCAAAAGACAATCTCATACATTTACGTCTTAGAACAAATTTAGCTGCTTTACGCACTAGCTTTCTTTTTATGTACATTTTTCTTATCAGTATAAATCCTTTGAAAGAGAACGAATTTACCACTCTTTATGTTCTTAGTTTCGTATATAGCGCCTTCTATCCTCCACGATGGAGTTTCACAGTGTTCCCAGTTTCTGCAATCTTTAGGGATTTGTAGTTTGTCCAGTAATTTCGTGCTAATCTCTGGTATTATTGGCTGTAATATGATGCCGCATATCCTTAAGGTTTCCATGGTAATGTGGAGGATGACGTCCAGTTCTTTTTGTTTTTCGACGTTCTTGCGCAGTTCCCACGGTTTATGTGTTTCAAAGAATAGGTTTGCCGAATGTAAGCAGTGTGTGACCGCGTCGGCTACTTTGTAGAATTGATAGTTCTTGTAGTGTGTGTAGCAAATTTCTGTAAGATAACAGGAAACCCTGATATATATTTACGTCGAGAATAATAAAAGTAGTAAACAATTTAAAAGACATTAGTATTATATTAATTAATAAATTAATTTATAAAGAGTAACCTGAGTATAAAGTGTTTAGTTCATATTAGGCATTTTATGGGTACATATAGAAATTAATGTGTAACATTTTTACAGGTATCAATTTTCTTCATTTCATTTCTCATCATTAAGATACTGCATGTTTGCATGGACATATATGAGGACCGCAGTCATCTTTGGTGATTGATTAGTGTAGCGTAACTAGGTAGGTAAACCCTCTCAGTAGTAAAGGAGGCCCGTGCTCAGCGGTGGGCAAGTATGTAATACAGGGCTGATATTATTATTATTATTATTAACTAGGTAGGCTAGGTATTAAATTGAAAGAGAAGAGAAAGTAGCAGAAGAGTTGTCACTTTAATTCTAAACTTTATATTATTAGTATGTACGAGTACATATTATATATTTATGTATTTATAATCTGTATTTTATGTATTTATAATATTACTTATATTATGTTTGTATTTAATATAAAATACATTATACATTATAGTTACTTTTATGTATGTTTATGTATTATTAAATATCCTTATACACCTACCTTATTTATCTCTGTACCACCCTTAGATTGACTGGGAGAGAATGCCTTTGGCATTAAGTCCGCCGATATACATGTTATGTATATAAAGTGCAAATAAATAAATAAATAAATTTGGTTGTCCGGTGTCCCCGTACCTGGCAGCCGTTCGACGCAGTGCAGCAGGTAGGCGGCGACCTCGCCGGCGGCGAGCGCGGCGAGGTCGTGCGGGTGCAGCGCGGGCAGCTCGGCGCGCGGGTTGAGCGCGGCGCCGGCGGCGCGGCTCGCCAGGTTGCCCAGCGTGTCCGCCAGCTCCGAGTTCGCCACCGCCACCAGCTTGCGGGAGCTGAAGTCTGCAACCAGTCACAACCGACGTTATACGGTGAGAACAAATAAGATAGTTAATCTAATAATAGTATTTTAAATAGTCACTACCAAAAACTTTTAAGCTAAGACTGCCTAACTTAGCTTCTTTTCTCCCTCAATCTTTCTCTTTATCGTACATTTTGAAATAAAATTAGTTACGCGAATGTTTTCACAGTTAACAACATATTTTTAAATTTCCTGTGGGACGTTTCAAAGATTTTACAACTTTCATGATCACGGGACAGATTATAAATTTTCTATTGTAATAATAATTTTATTTAATTGTCCATTTATAAACAATTATCTAACCTATAAATTATAAATAAAATTAACTCACTGGCATCATGCGCCATGGTAGCCTCCCTAAGTAGCAGGTATCGAAGCGCTGAGGGTTCAACTCCCGTGGTTCTTGGTGCAACCACATTTCCGAGCGACTTGGACATCTTGGCGCCGTCGACGGTCCAGTGCGAGTGGCAGACCAGCCGCCGTGGCGGGTGCCACTTGATCGCCATCAAGAAAGCCGGCCAGTAGATGCCGTGGAACCTGGCATAATATATTAAAATAGGGTATCATAAATTCGTCTCAAACATACCAAAGGAAAAATAGTTGGGACAATTCAAATAGTTTTCTGTCATGAATTATCACATAGGTGTTAATGTAACGTACACTCTAATAGCTTGTATTCATCTAGTCAAATTTTCAAATCGAATTTGCCAAATAGTTTTAATAGTCTCCTCACTTGAGTATATCCTTTCCGACGACGTGCACATCCGCGGGCCAGGCTCGTCCGCGCGCCTTCATGGCGTCCTCGTCAGGGTAGCCCAGCACCGTCAGATAGTTGATCAGCGCGTCCAACCACACGTAGATGCTCTGCTCGTCATCACCCGGAACCTGGACAGTGTAGGTTTTTTTTAAATACGTTGTTCTAAAACCCGCTAAAAAATTCGTTTTTAGTTACCGGCCAATGTAAGCATTGTCAATTTTAATACAACTAATGGTTCTCGAGTTTTGACTTCTTAATTCAAAAAACTACACTTAAGTCTAGGCGCGTTATATTAGCGAGCTGTCACTATCTCTAATAAAAAACTTTAGGGAATCACTATTTGTCATGGTGAAACAAGTAGTCAGATCACGGAATCATAAAGAAAACATTATATTATGCAATAAAACATGCCAGGTTATTGAATGCATAATCATAAAAATCTCTTACCCTTATAGCCCAATGCACTCTAGATGAAGGCCTGCTTACTGATATATCGGGAAAATAGACATCACTCAGTAAACTGTCTTGAAGTTGCTTCTGAAATTTGCTTGGCATTATAACACCATCTGTAAACAACGAATATAAAAACCATTTATCTATGTTTATCTTGTTAATGCGGATGAAGCACACTATTTCTTAGGGTCAGAACCTCATTAATTTAAATGTGGGATAATCACTTTAAGCTAATTATTTCAAGTAAACATGCTATACCTTGTTTCAGCCACTCTTGAAGGTGCGTTTTGAATGCACTCATTCTAAACATGTAGTTTGTCTCCTCTGTCCATTCTACTGTGTGTCCTGACTCAATAGACACTTTCACCTGCAATTATAGGAGAATGTTTAATAAGCCTTATTGTGAAAAATATCAATTATATCCAGCAGATCAATAAACCTCTTTCCGATTCATATAAATTATACTTTAATCACAACCTTTATATAATAAAAAAAATGTTTTACAACTTCCATCACATTCAAATAACAGTAAAATAAGTATGTAAAAGTATCTTGGTGTCTATCCGTTTTAGTCTGATAGTATAACAAAATAATCTAGTAGGGGTCATAGCAATAAATATAAACAAATTAAATATTTTATTAACTTACATTTTTTCCATCTTTAACCTCATCCTTCACATGAGTCTCCAGGACAAAAGACTCGTCATTCACACTGTACCAACCTGAGTATTTAGCTTTGTATATGTAATCCTCCTTTAACAATTTATTCTGCAAAATAATAATTAAATTTGATGTTTTGTTTTGTTTCTGTATGGTCAAAAACAACCCATTGGAAAAAATTATGTTAATGTATTATATATTAACTTCAATTACGAGAAATAGCTGTAACTTTTCAATTTTCTATAAAATAATGCATTTGACTAGTACAAATAAAGATAAAAGTGACATGAAGATATTTCTTACCCAAAAATGTGCAACAGCCTTCTTGTGGCGATCCTCTGTGGTGCGTATAAAGTCTGTGTAGCCTACACCATATTCTTTGAACAACTCTTTATACTCATTTGATATGTCAGTGCAGTATTGAGGTAATGAGAGGTTCGCTTTCGCTGCTGCTTGCTGGATTTTTGTTCCATGTTCATCTGTGCCTACAAAATAAAGCAAAGTTATGTAAAGATAGAATCATGTTAGCAACTTAATGGAGTATTTATACATCTTGAAAAATAAAAAGTTTGGGACTTCCGTGCATTATTTTTATAGTTGCTTGATATAGTAAACAGTACTAGCCCCGGCAATATTTACCTACAACCAAGAAAATTTATTTGTGCCATATTAATACAACTGTTTAATTTAATTTGTTTATTTTTTCAATAGGAATAGTTACCTGTGCTGAAGATGACATTGCAGTCGGGGTTGGTGAGCTTCTCGAACCTCTGGATAGCATCCGCCACCAAGGCTGTGTATAGGTGCCCCAGGTGCGGAGCTACAATACAACAACAATACAAATAACAATGTCAGATTTATTACAATTTTTGTGTATGTAACACAAAGTATGTTTGTCTAAAATATATCTCATTGAAAAATATTCCGAGTTTACATTTATTGTTTACTGTAGTAATATAAATAAATTATGTACCTGCATTTACGTAAAATATTGGCGTCGTCACATAAAACGGCCTCGTCTGAGCGACGGATGATAATAAACGCAACGTTAGTCTCATTTCTCTAGAAATGGTGAAATTATGGAAAATTCCCACACGACGAGATGAAAGTCATTCACAGCTGATTTTTAAAGGTTATTGGTAAATTGATAAATTAAAATGCCTCACTTAGCCCTTGACGAGGGGTACATAAAACAATCTAACAACGAAGTAATTTTACATTCTCATATATTTTTATTTCTATAAAATGAAAATCGCAAAGTACAGTAATTTCAAGTTTGTAAAAATGTCATGTAGCTAGATTGACAACCTTGAATCAAAGATAAAAGAAGAGTAAATTAGCGTAGATAAATTACCTATGCACTTGTTTCTCATAAATAAAATTACACTTAGATTTTATAAAATAGATTAATGGTTAATAATTACTGGGCTTTATCAATCATTTAAATGCAGTAAAAATAATGGAATACGTAGATACATATGTCAAAGTGACGAAAATTTATATTTATTTTACAGAATAAATGTTCATAGTGTGTTGCACTTGAATGCTTATAATTTGACATCCTTTTATTTCGGGGTATGGAACGTCGACCATATTAGCCAATTAAGTAAAAGAGGTAAAAAATATAAGCAGCTTGTTAAGCAAACACACCGCTTTTTAATAAAGTCGTATTATACAAACTAATCAATGAATCGCGAATGTTGTGTCAAGTTGAGTTGTGTTGTGAATTGTGATTTGATACAGTGGTCTTTGTATATAAGACGTAAAATATTAAAGAAAATATATTTTCCTTCATTTTTGAATATCAATTCAGAGCAATGTCGAAGGGTTTGATTGTGTTGATGGCCTGCGGGAGCTTCAGTCCCCCCACATACATGCATTTGAGGATGTTCGGTATGTTTAAGTTGGAGGTCAAGGTTTTGAGATGTTTGCATAATATTTTTCTATGCATGAGGGGTTGAATTCCTTGAATAATTAAAGTGGTTTATGTTGCGTTATCGTTATTGATTCTTTTCATAACTGACTAACCTAATGATGCTTTTTCTTGTGGTAATGTTTTGGTGTTTTTCCAGAGATTGCGAGGGATTACATCCATTCACTTGGTTTGGGGACTGTTGTCGGAGGCATAGTGTCCCCTGTGCATGACGCGTACGGTAAAAAGGATTTAGTCGCAGCGCAACACAGGTAAAATAAAAAAAAACAATTTGTAAAAACTTTTAAATTATCATTAAAGTAATAAAGTTTACCTAATATTATAATTTAGATAGCAAATCGAATTCAAGCTCAAACATTTTTCCAGTGTCATAATGTTTATATTTCTTATCTATGTTGTAATCTGATATGGCTTCTCAAGATTTTATTAAGTTAGCATGGACTTTCTTTTGTAAGATGAATAAAGCAATCAATCATTGTGCGGAATTTACTAGTTGTATGGTATGACACTAAGCCTGCCTTTATACATTTTACAGACTATATAGTATTTTAAAGTGGGTTTTTGAAATGCGCTTTTAACCTTTTAAATGAAGGGGTCCTCATGGCAGTAGCAAAATCTTATAATTATATGTCATAAAATTTCTAAGATGTTATATTTGTTTAATATTACATATTGTTGACATAGTTTATTTAGTATTTTCCGGCTTCCTTTATCATTAAGATAAGATAGTCAATTTTATATATAAAAATTAACAAACAACGTGTCACCATGAATTTATATTCATGTGAATAAGGTCATAATTATAATTAGATGCTAGTTATTAGGATTGTAAGGAGCGTCTCTCCTTCAGGGTTCGACTGAATAAAACAACTTCTTTTTCCAATAAAAAGTTCGTGTATTTTCTTGTTTTCACACAGTAGATACATTCACAATAATTCTTGTACAATAGGTATACTTTTCTTCCTTTGATTTGAGAGCCGCTGAGTTTTCTTGCCAGGTTGCTGAAGTTGTGTTGAGGCTGAGTTGAAGCTGAGTGCTGAGGCTGAGGCTGAGTAAAATTGTCTCAGAGGCTCTTGTTTATATGCAATACTATGATGGCACCATGCGCGATGGGTGAGAGTTCGTACGCGCTTAGCCTTCGCCAATCACAGCCATCGGCGCACGGGCCGCGGCGCGCGCGTGCTGTTGCGCATGCGTGGCGGCGCGCTCTACGGTGCATGCGTGGCGGTGCGCGCTACGGCTCATGCGCGGCGACGCGGGGTATCACCCGCGGGCCGCGCTTACACACCGCCACGGGTGCACGTTTATACAATTTTGACTTAACTTTATACAATTATTAAAGCAACAAAAATATACAAGGAAAAATAACAAATTAACTAAGCTATAATTATTTACAAAATAGTTAGGTAGTCAGGTTGCCGAGGCCGGTTCATTGTCCGCAACAAGGACTATAATATTGCTGTTATAATGTTTTAATGTTTTTTTCAGAATTGAGTTAAATATATATTTGCAATCACAAAAAAAATCTTATAACAGAGGAATAATTATTATTAGGACTTTCTCAGTGGTTATGGTTATGGGCTCCTTTTTCTGCACTTAGCCCATAAAGTAGTCAGGCCATTGTGCATGAACTTTTCTCAGTGGTATAGTTGTATTGAGTGTGCAGTATGGCACTACTCATGAGCTCCCAGGTTCGAATCCTAAGTTGTTCAAAGTGACATTGAGTTTTTCTGCTCAGTATCAGCCCTATGTCTGGAATTTGAATTGCCAAAATGGGATGTGTGTATGCGCATGTGTATTCTGTCCCATGTATGATGGGGCAGAACATGCATGGTGAAGAGTGAGATCTCTTGTTGCACATCTGATAGTTGTACCAGGGATAGACAGGGTATGTCTGTTGATGTTATTTTATCATAGAAATAGGAAGTGGATACTAGGTACCATCTGATTGCTTTGATACAATATACTCTCCATTCTGAAGTATTTATTAAAGTCAAGAAAAATACTGATGAAGACTTTCATGTGTACATATAAATGTTTTGACGAAATATTTTTATTATCTTTGCTAAAGGTTAATTATAACAAATATGTGTAAACAATGAATAGATTTATTTATGTAGAGATAAATTGTCATATAAAGGTACAAGTCTTATGTCCGTACTTGTAAAATATATATATACATGTTGTTATCCTGCAACGTTAAGTGGCGCTAATATTGGACCCATAGCGCACATACTGATACTGCACAAACTCAAATCACAGGCAGTTATGATTGGAATAATTTTTTTTCACACAGATTTATAAACATGTAGATTTTGGTTTTTTAAGTTTTATAATATACAATGTTAATAGGCAGATGTTACCATCTGACCAGTAGTCAACCCGTTTAATGATTAATGAAATAATATCTACTTTACTATCACTGGTGGTAGATCTCTCATATGTGAGAGTCTGCTTCGGTAAGTGCCACCAGAATGTTTCTTTCTGCCGCCGAGCAACAGTGTGTAGTCACTTTTATGTTCTGGTTTAAAGGACATTGTAGCCAGTGTAACTACTGGACATAATAAGACTTAACATCTCATGTCTCACGATGGGGAGCGTTGTGAAATACCAAACAGTATGTTGTAATTTGAGATGTTGGATGGTGTTTCTACCATTTATGGGCGATCCTATAACTTACCATCAGGCGAACGGCAAGCTCGTCTCGTCATTTAAAGCAATAAACAAAAAAAAAACTTACATCTTGGTAATTTTCCAAAATGTGGTAAAATTTTCTAGGGTATTTTTATTATAAAAGATAATTGCGAAATAATGATCAATGAGTAAAAGGTATCTTTTCCAGGATAGCCATGTTGAAACTGGCGCTGCGTTCGTCGGGGTGGATCAAGATCTCAGAGTGGGAGACGCAGCGGTCCGGCTGGACGAGGACTCGAGTGTCCTTACAGTACCACCAGGTAATTTAGATGTAGAACCCAGGACAATATGACAATTAATTTATTTTTTTAATTCATTTATTTGACAATATATTAAAGAGACAACTTATTTTGTAGTTGTGGTAGGGGTCTAATGTCAACCCGTTCCCCACTCTTGATCTTCAGCTGTTTGTATCAGCCTCGTGCATTATACAGCAATGATTAAACATTTTATCAATAACACCTATGTTTTCCCATATTTTTTTCTAATCGATTAAGAGTGCTCACCTGTAGGCAACGGATTGGCTGTGCCTTCAGTATTGCTTTAAGCTATGGATAGCGGATGCTGCTTACCATCAGGCAGATTGCTTACTTGTTTGCCCACTGAGACAATAAAAAAATCAAGTAAAAAGAACATGAAAGCTTTTACTGACTAATCTGTTTCAAAAGATACATCTTTAAACTATTCGTTTTAAGTTATAACAAGGAAGTGTTGTACTCAGGACATGATCAACAGTCACATGAACGCCCTGGAGCCAGATCCGCCGTCATGGCTGCCGGACGACGTGCTCAATGTGAACAGCATCGACGAGCCGGACTCGTTCGCCGGTGTCAATGGCAACCAGGACCAGCCGGTCACCATCAAGCTGCTGTGCGGTGCTGATCTGCTGGAGTCCTTCGCTACGCCTGGACTATGGTCTGATGATGACGTGAGTACACTGGCGAAGGGCCTACAGAGTACCTTTTTGCTGACTTCATAATGCACTTTTAGAGCTAAAGTGACCTATCTCAAAACATATGAATCTTGAATCTTCTGATTTGCTATACTTATAATTTTTAAATCATTTTTAGATAATTTTGTTTAACTGTTTTTTTTTTGGAGCTGTCAGTTAATGGTATAAAAATGAAATTAAATAAAAATTACCTAACCATTTTAGGCCAATATTGTATCATACCTAGTTTAAAATGCTGTATTTTTTTTGTTAATTTGACTTGCGAATAAGAGATGTATCCGTGGATGTATCAATAATTTTTGTGTTCTTTAGATACTTTTGGAAGGCTATGATCAAAGCTATCAGACGTTTTTTTTAAAGTAACAATTTTGTTTGCAGTTAGAGACGATAGTGGGTCATCATGGCTTAGTGGTGGTGACGCGCGCCGGCAGCGACCCGGGCCGGTTCATACACGAGTCGGACCTACTTTATAAACATAGAGTGAGTGCATTCAATTCTACATTTTCTATTCGATTCTTAATACGTGATTTATTTTTTTGATTTTAGATTCAAAGATAAGTAAATGGATGAAATATCGATTTAAAATTTTGTGACTCACTAAAATACAGGACCGGATCTAGGAATATTTTCAGGGGGACATAAGAGTTAATTGTTAGTGTATTTTCAAATTACTAATTTAATAATATTTTATTGCTTATGTTGTGTATAGGACAAAAGGAAAAGAACATTAATGTTGATTTTTACCACTTGAGCATTTTTCAAAATGAATGTACGTAACGAAATAGTTACTAAACATTGATGCGATTTTTTTTGTATCACCTGTCTTTTTTTGGATGTGTTAATACTATTTTAATTTGTATTATATAATTTAAAGTAAAATATGGTATTATTTGTAGAAAAACATAATGCTAGTGACGAACTACATCGCGAACGAGGTGAGCTCGACGGTGATCCGGCGCCTCGTGCGGCGCGGCGAGAGCGCCAAGTACCTCACCGACGACGCCGTGCTCGCCTACCTGCGCGCGCACCGCCTCTACGGCGCCGCGCCCGCCCCGCCCGCCCCGCCCACGTCAGTACCGGTCCCCACCACCCACGCCACCCGCGCCACCGACTCCCCTGTGACGTCCAACGGCGACACTTCACAGCATTGTCACTCAGTATCGCTGAACACCACAACATCCCACCAGTACCCATCCATACCACCCCTAAGCACTTCTCAGCATATCTCATCAGTAACACCTCTCGATAACATGTCCCAACACTGTGCAACTGTGCCATCTCTAAGTAGCATCTCCCAGAATTACCCAGCTGTACCACCTTTGAGTGCCACTTCCCAAGAGCACTCACAGGTTGCGCCCCTAAGCACCTATTCACGCCATTACCCCCCAATCCCATCACTCGGTACCAGTACCCAGCACTGCCCACCCGTACCACCGCTAAATACTACTTCACAGTGCCCTTCACCAATACCATCTCTCAATACCGCTTCAGACTATCACTTAATGCCATCCAGAAATAATAGAACAGTAGACTAACATTTATTTTAATTCTAGAAATTATATTCCTATTTCAAGTCTATCTTTTAAATAGGGTCATCAGGCGGGTAGGGGGGAGGGAATTACGTATTAAATAGTGGAACCTCGTCCCCCCTTCCCCCTCCTAAGTGATAACCATAAATCTATGACTTAGGTCTTACGAAATATATGTAAATTTGTGAAACCATTTGGAAAAAATAGGGACATCAGGCTATCTTGACCAAGAAAATAAAAACTTGCTTTGGAGGCGCTACTTAACTTTTTAATTTTAAAGTTATTGTTGTGAGTATAATAAATTAGTTCCATATTTATAATGTTTCCAGAACATGGCGAGGTATTTTAGTTATTTTGTTGCTTGGGCTATATACAGAGTGATTTATACATTGCGCTACTAAATGAGAACTCGTCTTTACTTCAGCTAACATTGTGCTAAAATCATCCATGAATAAGAAATATTTTCGCCACAAATCCTAGTTTCAATTTTCTGATTTTTTTATCATTTTGTATATAAGTGTGAATATAGTGTGGAAATATTTCTGACTGAAGCATGATGTTGCTGTCCCGATAAATTCTTTTCGTGCAGTAGTTTATGGCTCGGGACTTGTAAAATTAAAATATATTTTTATTAATATTTGTTTTGTTTGAAACTTAATATTTTTATTTTAAATTAACTTATGCTAAAGAGTTGTTTTTTAGAAGACGAGTATATCGTTTCATTTATTAATGCAATGACCAAATAATCCTGTACAAATTAAGCATGCTTAGTCGAGGGACCTGTTTAAGGTATTCAGTATTGGATTTATTGTCCGAGAATCCATGACCCTATTTGTTATGGGAATTTTAGCACCTGGGTATTGTTGTCCTAAGCCAGGTTTGAAGTATGAAGGGAAAACGGATCTTACTTAAAGGTCATATAATTACATAATGATGGATAACATAAACCATACAAGGAGTCCACGCAAGGGTATTTACACTTTGAGAGCCTTGTTAGAATATTTTTTTTAGGATTTCTTTGTCGTTTACAATATTTTTATTAGTTACCTACAAGCATAGACTGCCGTGTGAATAAATAGGTTCTTCAAATTAAAACATATACTGTAGATATACGAAATATAATATTAAAATTGTAAATCATACGTGTAATGTTTGCATTTTTTAAATAATAAAATCAGGTCTGTATTATATACTGTTCCATTGCTGGGGTCAAGTCTCTTCCACTTAATGGTGGATTTACCAGCAGGCTGAGTCCGCTGGAGTCTAGGGCGACCTCTTTTAGTGGTGGCAAATTTAGGGTAAATTAGTTAGCAGAGTAATTGTAAAACCACTGCTTAAAAATCAAGCAGCATAGTCATATCATTCATAATAGCGTAATTAGTCAATTGAATAACTAACATCAATATATTACACAGTGATTAACTGACACTTCTCGTTCACGCTGCCCGGACAAACAGTGAGTACAGCATGCTTACCGAACTGATAGCCAACTACGACAAGCGATCGCCGCAGGATGTCGTCATGGCGTCACCGGACGAGGCCAGCTTCAAAAATATACTAATATCGATAAGGGACAAACCATCGATAGTCGATGAAACCATCACCGTGAAGAGAGCCCGCAAGTCCAACTTCCTGATGCCCAGCCACACCGACAGCGTCAGCCCCGTCAATCAAATCAAGCCGAAGTTAGCGTATGTCGATAAAGTCCCGTCGAACTACGTGCCCGGGAAGGCGGTGAAAATCGTCAGTGACGTCACGCAGCACGCTATCAAAGACGATAAGGTAAGTTTTGCCGAAACAACCTATTGCCCTTTAGACAGTTATCTGCAGAAGGACGATATCGACTACGATCTCTATCGGCGTAGGGTTAGCGAAGGGAATGTCGATATGCAACCAGAGAATCCGATGAAGAAGCGATGCTCCTCGACTATTAGGAAGTTGAGGCCTGAGGAAATGAAGAAGAGTAAGTCCGAAGTCAGTAAACTGTGCGATAAAGTGAAAAGTATTAAACTGAAGGACACCAGTAAGAATTACAAGACTCGTAGCTGCAACGACATTGTCCGGCTGATTCTGACCAAGCATGGCATTCATGTTATTAGCGATACGGAGGCCATCGTCTGAATATTGGCGAGCGGTGACACGAGAGAGAAATTCATTTTTTAGTGCTGTGACAAAATTTGTTCAATTTAAATTGTAGATAATTGAAAAGTTCTGTCTTCTTATTCTTTGTGTCTACACACAATTATTTATTTCACAGTTGAATACTGCCTCTGAGGTTTAAAATAATAATTTTATAACTGTTTTCATATATATTACTTTATTCTAAAATATCTTTAGCTTCCACTATGTATTTTCTTTTGCTTAAACCTGGCCTTTATATCATAACGTTAAAGACTTAACGAGAGATTATTAAAATAATATATATTTATATTCAATTTTTACAACATGCAAAAAAAATGTGAAACAAATATCATTGTTCCTATACAATTATACTGTCAATTGCGAAATATAAATATCGAAAATAATTTAAAAATAAAAAATAAATTCGCATATAAAATAATGGCATTAATCTCAAAATTTGTATACATATTGAGTTGATATAATATATAAAATGTTGATAGTTAAGCTAAATAATTCTAGTCACTCAAATGATTTATTAATTTCGAATATTGAAATAGGAATAGCAGTACAATGTTACCTGGGACTAGCAGTACAATGTTCTTTTTTTGATAAATTCTTGATTTTCATTTTTAATTTCCTCAGGGAAAATTACTTTTATATATGTCTTTCATATTGTATAAAAAAATCTGAAATTAATTGCTTTAAATTTTAAAATTGACTATAAACTAACCCCTTTATTATAGTACTTTTGTATATATTTACAATATTGAACTTCTATGTCATTAAGGTTGTTTTGTTTGGGATCAAAAGTGGATAAATTCAGGGCCAATTTATAAAAAATATTAAACTACATAATGTCTTATCGCACAAAATGTAGGATTAATTCATAAAATCATACGGGATAAAACAAAGGCCTAGTTTTTGTCTATGTCTAGAATCTTGAGGATTATCTTTTTAGTAACTTATCTGTCGTGCGAGTTAATGTCATGATAAAAATAAAACTATAAATTAAAAAAATAGTTAGGTCTTAATCTATTTGTGCCAAATTTCATAGAGTTACAAATAACAGCTTATGCCTTGTTTCAAAACATCCATGACCAAAGCATAGAAACATCTTTACGAAAATCATATTTAATATGTTAGTAGGTTGTATAATTCTCCACCCAGTTTTTATATTAGTAGCGTATTCGTTTCCGTTATATTTATGCCCAATACTTCTTAAAATACTTTGATTTTTATTGTTCAGTTAATAGACTAAATTTTTCTAACCTACCTGTGGTAGTGGTACCTAACCAAATTTTTGGATTTTCCCACTTTTGATTCTACGCGAAATAAAATCCTTTTTATATTTGTAACTTCTTGTACCCCTTTTATATCAATTTAGCGTAATCATAATATATACTTCTTGTAGTTATAACGATTGTCAACGTAACTTCGATTGGCTAAGTATAAAAATGTAGAAAGAAATATATTAAATTGTCAACGATAAATCAAAATGTTTAACCACAGTATATAAATTCATTAGTCTAGATTCCGTTTGCAGTGAGATATAGGCGGTACCCAAGTTGCTTTTCATTAAAAATGTAAATCGATTTGACTTTAATTTGGGGTAATTAGATCAGGATTTTTTTGTTAATATCAAATTTGATATGAATTTTTATACCGTGTACAACCAACATAATATGTAGCATTGGATAACAAAATATAAGGCAAATTAAAACATCAGGCAAGTATCCAATCTATATTCGGGGTTCTAAACTTGATTTGCTATTTGTTATTGAAAAATTGCTTATTGTCGTAACGCCCCCAACTATCCCCCACTGGATACCTGCCTGTAAAACTAAATATAAACTTCATAACAAGCCACAAATGCCTACACACTTATATAATTATTATAATCCAAATGTTTGGTAGAATCGACTTAAGAATTTAATTACGAATTTTCTAGTATTTACTATCGAAAATATTCCTAATAGCACAATAATTAGAACATGTTTACTCATCATGTTAAAGTAGTTTGTGTGTTTTTTTCTGATTAGTATATTGATGTTGATTATTTTCCGTCTTCCAAATTCCTTCTAAATCATTGTTATACTTTAATTGTTAAAAGTAAGTAAAATTTTACCTCTATGTACTGCCCTGGTGTAAGAATAAAAACTTATTTGGGTTTTATTGTGCTTGATTTAGATGTTAAATACGGATCTGTCTTTTTAAATATATTTTTTATTGTTTAAACGAAGTTAAGTTTGTCTTCTTTTATAATGTGACAAAATTACAAATTCTTACTAAAAAAAAACTATATTAATTAACTTCTAAACTCAAAGTTTAGTCTACTTGTATGTTATTTTTTTTTCTCTAAATAATAATTTTCTTTTTACTCGACTTCTACGCCAAATTGGAACAGATCAAAGTATGCTAAGCTGTGTGATGTATTTTGTGTGCCAACTCTTTTTCTGTGGTTTGTAGTTTATATTATAAGCGTGTTACTAATAATAAATTCTATAATTGTTGACTTGCTTGTGGTTTTCTCTTGTGCTTGTTATGTATTCCCCCTGGCTTTGTGCGCTTTAATATTTTACTTCTATTAAGAAATAAATAACAAAGAAAAAAGGGTGTTTTGTTGGTGGGTATTTCGGGTTTTATGACTATTCTTAGAAATTTGACAGATTGACAGAAATTGTAACTATTTAGTGTATTTTCTTACCAGATTATAACGTATAGTTTTTTGGAGTATTTTGTTAAAACAAATTGCAATAATTACGCTTAAAAGTTCCTAGGTGTCGACCATATAGTATTATGATTTATAGTAAAATCGTGGCGTACATTCAAAAATTACAAATTTTATTAAAAGTAATTATAATAATGAAGGTATTTGATTGTATTAAATATATTTAAGGCATGAAAAATTTATTTGACGATGGTAAACTTTGTAGCTGTTTTGTGTGCTATAGATTCCCCGCAGAATTTGAGTACTCATTATTTATATTTACTCTTTTATTAAATAGATTTTTTATTATTTTTCAGATCCAATTTACATTTATGAGATCATTTTGTGTTTTTAGAATAATTAGTAAAATAAAAAAATAACGTTTTTCAAATATATATATATATATTTTTTAAATGTAGTAAAATATATTTCTAACAAAAGTGATCTCATAGACCCTGTCACTGTTGTAGTAGTTGTTGACTAGCGCGTATGTGTGCGTAGGACGGCGGCTGCGCGTTGTAGCTGACGTGCTGCGCGCGTTGCGACCGTTGCGAGCTGTAACACGCGCGCGACCGTGCAACGCAACGCGACGCGACGCAACGCCGGCCACATTACATGTTAGCATTAGCTGTGCGTACACTGACCTATACCAGTATTACAAGGTATTGTGTAGTCCGCTAATCAAGAGAATAGGGACCATATTCATGTAGATAGTTGTCAATCAATTACATGCATAACCACGTCTTTATCCCCAATGGCAAAGGCACAACTAGTGCACACACGCTTTTTCCTGCTTATTTTCTTTCCACGCGATAAGAAACCAGCTTAAGTTTATAGCGCACGTATTTTCGTCACGGGAAAATGTGTGTATATTTTAATACAAAACAAATATATTTTAGATTCCCAAAGTGGGTGTACGCGCAATATGTGCTGTCTCTAGTCCAATTAATACGACTTTTACTATTACGATTGGGTCACGTAGCTTTACCGTGACTGTCAGTAAGAGTAAGACTAGAGGCAGATAATGGGGAGTCATTTTAGGTGACAATGTTTCTTGCTATGTAATGAAATAAAGCTTTGCTAAAAATATATGTTCAGTGAACGCACAGCATTAGGCAATATTAGTATCGCTTGATATATTTTATTTAATGAAGTTTATAGGCAAAAGGTGTACGTTGGCTTTTTGAATTAAACATGCGTCCATGTCTGTTTTGCAATCTTAATTATTTTCAATAGATTGTTCGTATACGCTTTATTCGGCTTTCTCTGTCCTAGAATCGAGTCTGTCGATATGATCTTAAAGGATAAACTGCTTAACGCTTCTTAAACTTTTTAAAAGTATTTTTGTGGCTTCAAATAATACCGTAGGCAATTTTTCTACTGCAGAAAAACATACCTATCTTACCTTCGTTCAAAATATTTCAGCCTCGTACACCCAGTCTTGTTTCAGTGCCTGAAAATGTAGAACATTTTCGTGAAATAATTTTGACAATCTAACTCGTATTCAGTTGGTAGTTTTTTGAAATTATTCGCATGGAATAAGTCCTTAGTGCATTTGTAGATTTATTACTTTTTTCATAAACGCTAATAGTTAATTAAATCCTTTATTACGGTAATGATTGACACTTAATTTTTAACGGCTAAAATTAGCATGACGATATAGTTCTACAAATTTCTGAAACGCGAGTCATTTGGATTTTTATTGAATCACACATCGGTTCAGCACTTAATATCTGCCATACAAATAACAACCGTATGTCAAACGTCTAAGTTTTAGTTATAGTTATCTCTTCTCATAATAGGTCTATTAAACTATTGGATGTTATGATTATCAGTTAGAAAGAGACAAAACATAAAAAGTGCTGCTAGCGTTTATAAAAAAGAAATGACTTCACCTAGTTTAAGAATATTGTATGCTATAAAATTTGACTTGTTTAAAATGAAATGAAAACTTTAAATGCTAAAAATTTTAACTACATTGGTCAGGATATATTTTAATAATAGTACTGATTCCCAGATTTATAAAAAGGCTTTGAATAAAGGATATTTGACACGTCATTTTATTCGACTTAAATTTTATAGTTTCATGTAGCTTTGTGATATTATCTATATTTGGTTTTAAAGATGTGTGACATCATTTTTGTTTAAAACTTTATCTTAAATTTTTTATAAAAAAATATGGTAAAGAGTATGTTTGTTTTTCTTTATTTTATCACTTATATAAGATTATCAGTTACAAGTATTGTAATTGAGTACTTGAAAATTATCTGAAAATTCATGTTTGATTGCTTATCATATGTATATGTTTATTCATTTTTCTTAGAATTTTAAATTTTAGTGAATATTATTATCATTTATAATTCTTTTAATTTCATGTAGGAATTTTTCCAATTTTTTTTTGTAGAAAATAATAGGTTTTATTTAAAAAAAAGTACAATAGCAGTTTTTTATCTGCAACATAACATATTCCTTTGCTTGAATAAAATAAAGAGCAAGTAGGTACTCATTTCTATCCCATGTAATAATAATATTTCCCACACTTTTATTATATAAACACATCAGTTTATGAATTTGAATATGTATTCGCAATAGTCATTACATTATTGAAAATATTATGTAGTAGGAAGTAAATTTAACAATGAACTACAGTCCGCTTTAATGATTACTAAACTATTTGTGCCCGATTTTTATATCTGAGTTAAGGGACCCCTAAATGCGAACTTAAAATAGGTTTGCTAATACAGACCAATGTAGCTCTATTTTTGAAAATTATGGAACAGTTGATAAAAGCTGATATTTCTGAATGAAATACATAAGATAGCATCAGTAGTGTTTTGTTGCTTTTTGTGTATATCATGGCAATTATTTTCGGATATTTAATATAATACCTACTTAAATATGAACAATGAATACTGAATCGATAAGCATTTAAAATATTAATCGTATTTATAAACGAATATAATAGCGAATGTGTGATATGCAATTAATTATAACAATAGAATTTATTTTGCAAATTGAAATACATAAAGTTTTTTTTCTTAAGAAACATATCGCATGTAACAAAAAAAAATAATCTAAAAACATTTTATTAAAATTATTAATATTTTCAAACTAGAAATCCGCCTGAGCTGTACTGTTAGCTATATTAATTCCTATTTATTCGGTTGTTTAAACCTTAAAAACAGCATAATTACCTCTAAATTAAGTAATAAAATGAGAAAATAGTGGCAGATGGTCGGTAAAGCATGCTGTCAATATTAGCATAGCTTTGGATACAAAGAGCTTGGATGCCATTTGAATAAACTACCTGAGTTTTTATATCAAGTAGATTTCATTAAAATGATGAAGTGTTTCTTAAGGAAATTATGGGGATTAATATGTACTTAATTTTTTATTATTTCCAATATTAGTGTCGTAACAGGATGGACAATTTACACTTTTTGTTAGTATCCATATTTAGTATTCTTTTTTTCAGATTTAAATACACTGTGGGCTCAAGATCTGCCTAATAAGTATCATACTATGATTTAGAAATAACTTACCGACTCATGACACTTCAATAAACGATCCCAATCGCTTTTTTCAATCTATCTCAAAAATGGACCAATCAGAACATTTTTTTTGACATGTGTACAAATGCCTTATTTTGATTGGTTCACTCTCGGAACCAGATTGAAGATTGAGATTGGGATCGTTTATTGAAAACGGCTGTTAGTCGACCATTTTAAATCATTTTGGATATGCGAAACTATCTTTATTAACACTGTAATAGGAATGAAAATGATCTGTAAACTGTGATGACATAAAATACAAATTTTACTATGTTATTGAATAGCTATGAAGAAAATTTGCAGATAGGTCGATTCCATTTTCTCGAAAGTGTGTATTTAATAGAATGAAATATTTTTTCATTATAATATCAAATATTTAGCTCTTACGAATTTAGTTTCAAAAGCGAAGTAATGTGTTCATTCTGTTATGAACCGAAGGCACATATTATGGCTTATACCTAAGTACATTATAATATAGAACACTTATTGGTCAAACCATTCAACGTGGGTTAGCATTTGAACATATTTTATTACAACATTGTAGTGTGCTTACGTTCAGGTGGCCAGTACGCCTTCGGATTGTCGGCGAATATTTTTCTGTTAAATAAAAAACTATGTGATTTCTGATTACGTTATTAAAAATGTTCCTTTTTTAGTTGTGGTTATACAGGGTGTTTTTTCAAAGTGTAGCCAAATTTTTACAGGTGGTTCAGAATCGGTAGTATATACGATTCATGAAATAAAAAACAATATTTTTTTTTTCATAAAATTCCGACTTATTGTCCCTAAAAAACAGAACACACAGACAATACGAAAGGTGTTTATTAATAGTACTACAAGCCATTCATAAACATTCATAGTAATACCTAATTTTGACCAACGCACGCACACATTCAAAACATACGATAAGAAAGGCTCGAAAACATCAAACGCTTGGGCCGCACCGTACCGCCGTCCCGCCGCCCGCTGCCCGCCGCCCAGGCACTTCGGCCGGTGCAGGCGCCCGCGCCGATCGCGATCTTCCCTATCTACCTACAAAACCCGTGAGGCCTCCTGCTCCTCCGCCCGCGCGGTCCGCCGCCGCCACCTCTCTGCTCTCCCGCTCGCCAGTGTTGACCGTGACCTGTTGCGTATGCCCGTGTTTTTTTAATTTTTTGTATTTTGCCAAAACTTGTCATAATTGTTATTAATGGCTCAACAAACTAAAGTCAGTTACTCAATCCGTGAATATTATGGGATGATACAGTGCTACATTTTAAGTTGGGAAAGTTATGAACATAAAACTTTACCGCGTCTTCAAAGACAATGGAGTAAGTATTTATCTCCCGCGCACCCAATCAAAGAACGAATTTGGAAGCCAACCAAAGGTTATTGGAGTTTGGGCAGTTCAGCACACCCTCTTATAAAGCTGATCAAGAAGGACATGCCGTGATACGCCCGGTCATCGAAAACGCGGTAATCGAGTTTTTCTTGCGGGACCCTCGTGCTGGTGCCAATGAGGCAGCTAAACAATGCGGTGTTAGCGAGTATTACGTGTGGATGTTACTGAATTCTTCAGGGTTCCACCCGTATTGTTGAAGGTTAATAGTTGATTCCAATTTTTTAAATACGCCATAATAAAGACTAACAGTGGTTTGCGATTTTAAAATGTTAAAATAGTGTTTTAGTTTTTAATTATTATGACGGTCCTAAAACCGGTAAAAGTACAGAACTATCTGCTATGTGTAGGTAATAATCATTATCAGACTGTGTGCCCGCGTCGCTTCGCTAAGGAGGCAAGGATCGGTTTACGTTTCGTCGGCAAATTAACACATGTTCACATTGGCTTATGTGTATGGTTGTATGATTGTTATCAATGATCGCGCGTACAAACGTATAAACATTGACCATAAATCGAACACTATGAGATATTTTGAAATGTAAATAACTTGTTAATTATACTTCATTTTAAATATTTTTCATTTTATATTAGTCATTATATATATTTGGAATGTAATAATAAAATATGGATACTCTTTGAAAAAACACCCTGTATATGGTGTTCTTTATTTCGAATCTTCATATTTTTTATGTTACAAATGGCGGCATAATTTACCCGTTTCTAATTGGGATCCAACATATTACTGTGGACCTTTAAATGATTATAAATTGTGTGGATACCATTTTATCCACGTATATTGCGAAATAAAAAATATGGAGATTTCAAATATTACTCATACCACATAATGTTAATAAAAGCTTCTCAATAAGTTAAATAAAATATTTATTTATTCCGTTTTTTGTTTTATTACAAATCTAGACTGAATCTTTTAGCATTTTCATTTATTTTTATAATATTCAAAGTATTTTGCTATTCAAATAAAACATTAATGTAATAAAAATAAATGATAACTTGATTAGGTTTGATGCTTACATAATTCAATAACATTATTTTTGTCATATCAATAAGACTTAAAATCTATTATTTCCTAACCTACTTAAAAGTAATAAATAATATTAGATTAATTTACAGAAATTAAATCTAAATTGGGATTCAGTTAATATCAGACATAAAAATGTCGACGAGGAAGTCCAAAACATGTCTACAGATGTTTGTACACAAATAATTTGTCAATCGGATCCTCGCAAATAGTAACATAATTATATTTTACAAAAATATATCAAACCCAAAGGTTCATTAGTAATATTGTCTAAAGTTGACTGCACAGAAATAAACATATTATGTATAATCCGCTTATATTTATTTGATATCTGAGTGGCGTGGGACCGAGTTCCTCATGGTTTCTGAGGCCCATGACTCATGAAAAGAAGGGTACGTGACGTGGAGTATATCCCACACATATATACACAAACATCATGCCTTTATCCTTGAGGGGGGTAGGCAGAAATGTAACCAGGGCACCCACTCTTCACCCACATGTTCCGTCCATTTTCCAGACTCCGGGCTGATACAGAAAATCTCTACATCCCTGCCTGACCCAGGATTTGAACCAGATACCTTAGAGTCGTGTCGTACCACGCAGGCAATACCACTACGCCACAGATGCAGTCAATATGTATGATTACCCTTGTCAAATGTAGCTCGAAAATTAAAAGATAAACAATCGACTAGGTGTACAGGAGCACTACGTTCAGGGCTGTATGAAGTAAATATACTAAGGATAAAAGTAACACGTCATAAGAATCATAATAGCCTAAGTGCCGCTGCAGAGAATGTTTGGTATTCTTAATAAAATGTTTACTGTTTTACGTATAATTCTAATAATCTCGGGTAACCCTAGGGAGCTTGCCAATAGGGAGGCTTAGCTAAAATCATTATTCAGAAATGGCCTCAGGCCACTGAAAAAAGGTTCTTCGGGTAAAATAGTTTTCCCTGAATAAATTTGTTTGAGCGATTCGCCGAGCTTCACTGCTGGGTGTCATAAAATGCGTGCCACTGTTGATTCTGGCTTACAGTTGTAGTGGTGGGTGTGAGGGCGGGAAAGTCTTTATAGTATTTTAAAGAGTTTCTTAACAAAAACATCCTGTGATACCGCGGAACTCTGGTGGAACACCACCCTTCTGTCAAGCCTCTAAACCAGAAGCTAAGTAGCTTTCTTCTTAGGCGGGTTAGGGTCCGGACACTGGCACCAGGGCGTGGTCTCTTTGTTGCAGACGAGCTCCACGTTGAGCACGGTGAGCGGCAATCCGTCCACAGTGACTCGATGCGTGCTGTGAATGTTGTAGGCGACATCGTGCAGCCCAGTGATGCGGTCGCGTCGGCGCGTCACCTCGCGCTGGTTGAAGCACTTGCGCATGTCTCGCTTGCGATATGTTTTGTCGTGCATGTGTCTGGAAGGTGAGATAAATGTCTTTATAGGGAAGCACGGTAATACTAATAAAGGTGGTGAAAGGATATATTTTATGTCTGCCTGCATGACGACCACTGTACAAGGTCTTAAAACTCGGCACGTGGCTCATGAAGTGTGTCGCGTTCTGGGATCGGCTTGTGCATATCCGGTTCCAACAGGCCGGCATAATTGTGTCGACCGTCGACGGTTAATCATCTCTCGTCAGTCCACATTTAGTTGGACCCCACTTCACTTACCATCAGGTGCAGTGGGGAGACTTTGTCATGATAGCTAGTGTGGAATTGGCTAGCGAGATGGCGAAATCTGGGTAGATATTAGGGTGTGATAAACGATCGCTTTAACGAAGTATAAATGTACAACGATTAACGAATCTAAACAGGTGTAAAAGACTAATGTTATGGAAGCAAAATATAATTATAAAGACTATCGAAATATTTTACATTTTTCATAACTGGTCTAATCTTTATACCTACATACATTGTTGTACATTATATAATATAGGTAGAAATAATAGAATGTTTATCAATATCATGCTACCAATTATTTTATAGCCACGCTAATTACGCCTTTATGATAATGATTTGCATCTTAAAATATATTTCTATATGGCATACATCTGTAAGATTATTATTATCAATCATCAAACGGTATATATTGTCACAGTAGCTTGTTAAAACACGAAGGTAAAAGTCCCTATCAGTCCCAGAACCTAGATAAACTAATCTAATCTATATTTACTATCTCGCTTCTATGTGGTATCTCTTAATCGCGGCATGCATGTCGGCATTTCTTGGTAGCCAACTAATTGCATATCGTAACACTGTTTCTGACTTTTGTATGTAAATAAACTCAATTTTAGTCATGAAATATAAATCTATTAAACTATTTATTCATTGAATAAAGTTAAATAACAATCATACTATTCTGTAAATAGATTGTCTACAGAATTTGGTTAAGGGTCATGCAAGTAGTTTTATTTGGTAAATAAATAAATTAAAATATTTAGAATTTGATCTAATACAAAGCATTAATGACATAATATCTAGTTTAGTTAGAGGTAGGCAGTTAAAACAAAGCTTTTTCTTTAAATTTTTGGTATCTGCAACACCTTCAATGATGCATCGCAAGATTTATTTTTCTACTTATATATGATAATTCAAATCTATACTATTATATAAAGCTGAAGAGTTTGTTTGTTTGTTTGTTTGAACGCGCTAATCTCAGGAACTACCGGTCCAAATTGAAAAATTCTTTTTGCGTTGGATAGCCCTTTGTTCGTGGAGTGCTATAGGCTATATATCATCACGCTATACCCAATAGGAGCGGAGCAGTAATGGCTAATCTCAGGAACTACCGGTCCAAACTGAAAAATTCTTTTTGCGTTGTATAGCCCTTTGGTCGTGGAGTGCTATAGGCTATATATCATCACGCTATACCCAATAGGAGCGGAGCAGTAATGGCTAATCTCAGGAACTACCGGTCCAAACTGAATAATTCTTTTTGTGTTAAATAGTCCTTTGTTTGTGGAGTGCTCAAAGTTATATATCATCACGCTATGACCAATAGGAGCGGAGCAGTAATGGCTAATCTCAGGAACTACCGGTTTGAACTGAAAAATTCGTTTTGTGTTGGATAGCCCTTTATTTGTGGAGCGCTATAGGCTATATATCATTACGCTATGGCCAGTAGGAGCGGAGCAGTAATGAAACATGTTGCAAAAACGGGGAAAAATTATTAGTTTTGAGAGCTTCCGTTGCGTGCGCTACGTAAACGGTTAAAGTTATGCAACAATGATGTATGACGGGATTGTTCCTCTTAAAAAGTTCTATAAAATATATTATAAAACAAAGTCCCCCGCTGCATCTGTCTGTCTGAACGTGTTAAACTCAAAAACTACCCAACATATTAAGATGAAATTTGGTATGGAGACAGTTTGAGACCCTGGGAAGAACATAGGCTCCCGGGAAACTACTACTTTTATAACGGAAAACTTTAGCCTGAAAAACTTTATAACGCGGGCGGAGCCGCGAGCAAAAGCTAGTATACTATAAATGTCCTTACTGGCATATTTAATTACCATTCTTACTATACTTAATACTTAAATCTCTCTTTTAAGCTTGGAATAGTAAAGTAAAACTAGAAAATTTAAAAATTACAGTGATAAAACACTTATTAACTTGATTATTAAATTTGTAGGTATGGCTTTAAATGTCCATATGCATATCTTAAACAAAAATAACAATGGAACAAATTCATACAGCTAGGGTCAATGGACACATATTCTAGAACATACCGCGGTTAATACTTTGATAAACTATAACCTGGTCAAATTACATTATATAAATAAAAAATGTATTTGATGTCTGATGTTTTTGACAGATTCATTCATTTTCAATGTTATTACATACCAATATTTTTTTTTTTTTAGAAATTAGTTTTTATTTTTAGAAATTTGTTTAGTTAAACCAATGTTTGTAGCTGGAAACAACATTATGTATTTAAAAGAAATAATGAAACAGTGCTATAAACTAACATTGACATTTGTTTTCTTATAAATATACTTAAAAAAAACTAATAAAAGAATACATAAAAGGGTCAATATAGCAGTCATCTTGAGCATAACTAGCTATAACTTACCTAAATGTCTTATCTCGACCCGTGGTAATATTGCTCGGCCTTGTCACTTTCAAACCCACATCTCTCAGCCTCACATAAAACTCATCATCCTCTAACCCCCAGCCCCAGTAATTGTTTGACATTCCCTTAACCAGCTCAAAGTGTTCCCTCTTTATCAACAGGATACCACCTATAAATGTCTTATAATAATATCTCGGGTGGGTATCGGGAGACGAAATATGAAGAGGTCCTGATTCAGGATATTCATATTTCAAATCGTCATTCAAAGGTAATAGGTCCACGTCATGCATCGCTATGTAGTCGTAGTCGTTTCTAGTGTGTAAAAATCCCACGTTGATCAATGAAGCTCGGTTAAATCGATTGCTGTCTTTTTGCTGAACTATGAAGATGTGAAATGGTATGTCCTGCTTCGATAAGAATGCGAACATGTGCGGCACGAACTCTAGTAGCTCCTCGAAACGGTCTCTGAACGGGACGAGTATTGCCATTCGTTTTTTATTCGATTCGTTCGATATTGCATTCTCGATTGGTTTAGGTAACGCTGCCTTTCCTGTTAAATAGATATAACTTTAAATGGTGCCTAAAATTCAAGTGAATTATTCAAGAGGTGCGTTAAATAGAAGTGTACTTACCGTCTTCTAAGGGTAAAGACGCCAAATAGCATCCCATGATGAAAGTTAATACTACACACAAAATCAAACATTTTGAGCCTGTTACTCGATAACCCATTAAACTCACACTAACACGCATCAATGTTTATGTCATGTGTTTATTCTTAATTGCTTTATTGTCATAATTTAACGCCAATAATCACTGTTTCATTTAATAAAGAGATATTCATCACATCGCCGTGGCCCGTGATGATGGACTGGTGTGACACTTGTACCAGCTGTCAACTGTCAGTGGAATAATGCCATATGGTAATGACATTTACGATTCGTTCAGAAATAAGTAACAGTTACGAAACTATATACATGTGGGTTTGAATGTCGGATTTTCAATTTGAATTATTCACACTTAATCACATTTTATTTTTTTATTAGCATTATTTTATGAATATGTTATGATGAGTTACAGATAAATTAATATACGACAGGATTATTACAATAAAATAAAAAGCTTGAAAATTGTATGGTACTTGTATCCGAAACTTTTCCGTAACATTATTGTAAAAACGTAGGTATTGCGCTAATTCTATTTATATTAGAATGAAAATAAGGCATATGAAAGAAAAACAAGTTGAGAGAGGATACCTGAAAAGTTTAGGGAGTCGAATTTTGCCAGACACAATAGATGTTCGTTTGATTCGAGTAGATAATATTACAATGATGGTTTTCTTCCTGCTTGTATTGAAATCGAAAAAGCCTCAGCTCCTGGAATCGAAGCTTAAAATTATTTTTGAGGACGCTTAGGGAGGTTTGGAGTGGTTTGGATTCGGGTTTTATGACTTTACGAGACCAGGCAAACCACCTCTTAGATTTCTTGCCTATTCAATGGAGTAGGTAAGAATAGATGATGTGAATATAATTTAGAAGATTTGAGATTTGATTTTTTACCTAATATGATATGTAACTAAAAACATTTATAAGATTTTTAAAACTCTTTTTACATGTGAGTATTCTATTATCCTATAGTGATATAAAATGGTTTTCTTTGATAGAAAAACCTTTTGTTAATATATTTTTTCTTATCGATAAAATAACAGCACATCACTACAAGGCGGGAAAACGGCGCGCCATGTTTAATCGTGACTGATTTTCGTTTGACCTACAAGCTAAGTCATTTAACTAAATGTATGACTAAGAAGGCTTGAATTATTTGTAAACGCAATCGGCTCAGCCTGAGCGGGTGTTATTAAGCTAAATTTGTTTGAATTGCTAATTAATCGTGGCTGAATGGCGGCTACGCACGCTATTGGCGCGACCCTAGTACATTAGGCGCGTAATGGCGGCTAATGTCCGACACGATATGGAATTGATTTGCTATTGTCTCATTGTTATTAAACGTTTCAATGGCTTGTAAACGTCTATTAGGATATAATGGATGTGATTACCCAATGATTATTGGATTAGGTATAGGTACTTGTGTGTAATTTTGGCCTTGAAGAACCTGCTTTGTGATATTTTACGAAACAGCTGTTTTACATAAATCAGAAGTGAAGTTTTGCTGTTCTATTTTATAAAAGACACACTCAGTACTACAACAACCAGTCATAAAACATCAGGAATCACCTGAATATATACCTTAGTTCAGGAATCGAATCCGCGGCCCACGTTTCACAACCGTTTCATCATCCATTGCCATGGAACCTATAGGATTTGGACTGATTAATACAAAATCATGTAATTTTACTAGCCTTACTTTTTCACCGTGTAGGTAGTAAGAAGGTACTAAGTAACAAAGTATTCGCGCATTATGTATAAAATGCAACTATCTTGCAGATTATCGTAAACAACTCGAAGGCTGAAGTTCTAAATAAAATTTATCAAGCAAATCATCTTATTTAGCCGTGTACCTTCCTTTGTATATGCATGAGCCGTAATACCCCATAACAAGCGCAGCTGAACTAATTAAACACACGCTTTTAGACATTATGGATTGGATTTATGATTGCGCGGGAATGAGCGGTGGATTTAGTTTATCCCTCTATACAGCCACTAATATACAGATTACTAAGAAATTAAGTAAATAAATTCTTTAATCTCTCCTAGCCGAATTTCTGATTCTCTCTGATTAGAGATCAGCCAGGTAAAAAAAGAGTTACTATAATGCACAAGTGTGTGTGCAATACATAGGCCGCACTCTCTGTTCAATTCGACATGACGGAGAGAGATCAGGCGCAGGAGCAACTTTACGTATTTTCCGAAGTACGGGGGTATCATACTGCCGACTTCCTGACTCCGAGCTGGACTGAGTCATTATTAAGATACAAAAACACATACACAATTGTTGGTATGACCCGGGTCCAAAGTTAAACCCAGAACTTCAGATTTCGCATTAAACTGTGCCATCGTTGTAATGGGTAAGCGTTATAAGTACGACTACCAATCGTGGTCGATCGATCGAGATTAATATAGACCCAGGCATGCATTTCTGACTAGAAATTATGATAAGGTTTAATAATATTCTTAACGATAAAGAAGAATAGTGTTAGGTCTGCATTCAAGAATTTTTAAATAAAATTTTCAAAGCATGCGAAGTCTACCTCCATGCATCAGCCCAGAGTGCTGGATAAAAGACCTAACACTTAATTAATAAAGGCCTGTGCCAAGTAACTGGACAATAATTATAATTAAACCTGCACATGCAAAATAATTACCTACAAAATTGTATACAAAGATAATAATGGGCAGCTCTTTCGCGATATAAAACAATCCATCACAAGAATTAATTTCTTAATTAGTTGTAAGTACTGAGATCATGAATTAACTATATACATTAACTTGTATATCTTCTTACATAAACAATTTTAACGAGCAATATAACATCACGATCTTGAGTTGCCAGGCATAAATATTCACTGGATTTCAGTAATAAGTATATTTTTACTCGAATAGGAAGTGTTTTGTGTATTGGCACATTTTTTTTTGCAATTACTTAACCTTTACGCAAAAGAATTTCATGTTAAAGGTATGATCACTTTTTAATGCAGATATTGAGATCAAAATAATTTATGAGTCAATGCCAATGTAATACATATCATATCTAGTAAAACGGTGCGTCATTTATGTAGTACAATCTACAAAGTATATCCAAGAAGGTAGCTAGAATATCGTTACGTCTGCTAATTTTAATATGTTAGAGACGATATAAAGAAAGATATTTTTCAGAAACAAACGTTCGCTTTCTGTAAAAAAAAAAAATCAATATTATAACTCTTTATTAATTAAGTATTTCTTTACCCTACCAAAAATTATTAGATACTGCTTAAAAACGTTGTTAGTTAATCATACAATACTTGAATTCTACCAAATTAACAACAATTAACGGGCCATGATCACGGACACTAAAATGTCACTATAAATATCAATTTAAACACATCTTTGTTGTTGATTGTAGTTTTTTGTAATTACACGGCGTAGAGCCTGGCTTGGGGCATTAACGAATTTTGTACTACGCAATACATCAACGTCCTAGAGATAACTAAACACCGCTTTCAGCGAGTGAGTTACGTCTCTTTTAAATGGGTAAGGATTGTCCGTGGGTTTGCTTGTTTTATTTACAAGCACGTTTTTTTCTATACAATAGGTTTTAATATTTTATGGACTAAATTATACAATTGGTTTTTATTGAATAAATTCTGACAAAATCGATTAGTTATATAATGTGACATTTATTAAGTTTTACGTCCAACTTAACTGGCAAAATTTGACGATATCACTGTCTTGCGAATTAGTAACTTCTCTATTGCATATATGTATTTAATATAAATTTTATCCCTAATTTAAAATGTCCATAGTTATATACTTAAGTAATTTTAATTGTTATTTAGATATAATTATTACTATTATTATATATTGTTTTGACGTATCATAAGTGTAACTTTGTTCGCCTACGTGATAAATAAAGTATTTTATTTTATATTCTATCTTATCTCTTGACAAACCCAATGTTTACTTCTGAAAGATCCGAAACGCACCTCTCTACTTCCAGGTACAATTCCTGGTCCCAAAAAAGGAGAAAAAGGAGGTTAGGATGCACGTCATCCAATATTTTTACACACAGACAACCTTCTTAACTTAACGAAGTACATTAATTGGTAATTAGTTAACCGGTATTATGTGCGTGTCTTTATTTATTTTTCGACGACTAATTGAAGGTTTCGAGCACCGACGCAGCAATTAAAGCTATTAACTCACACAATCGAGGGATGATAGTTTACAACAGCCGCCGGCGACATTTTAATAAGCACTTGTTCTCTTATATTTGATAAGTGTTGCCAGCTCGAAATAAAAATGTATGTTATGTTTAAAATGAAAGTCACACGCATGTCGTGTACTGCCTACCTATTAAAATATTTAAGATCACGTTTCTTATGATGCCTGTGCTTTCTGTTCTTAATGCTATATATTTTTATAATTTGATCTTTACTATGTAGATCAATTACTTTATTGTCAAAAATTTTGAGCAAATCTAATCCCTTAGCAAATTACTAATTCTCGAGGTAGAATTGAAAAGAGATTCAATGAAATACTCCATTGTCTTTGGTCGCTCTGATAGTGTTGTTGACCCGACTAACGTCAGGAAATCTTTGTCGTAGTATGGGCATCGTGGTCTATTACTAAACAAAACAAACACACATCTCGCATTTATTCCCGTAGGGGTATGCAGAGGCGCAAACAAGGCACCCACTTTTCGCTAAGTGTGTTTCGTCCCAAGATGTGTTAGGGGGCAAGCCTATCGCCATATCAGGCACAAAATCCAGACTCCGGGCTGATACTAAGCAGAAAAACCCAAATATCACTTTTGTCTGACCCGGGATTCGAACCCAGGACCTCAGAGCGTTCCGTATCGCGCATGCAGTACAACTACGCCACCGAGGCGGTCAAGGCAGGTCTATTACTAAATGTTACGTTTATTAAAAAATATATATTTATTTGATATTTGAACCTCTCGCCATCATGAACTAGTCTTTATATTGATTACCTACGACACGTAAAATGTTTTTAAACAGTGTAAAATTAATTATATTATTTTTCTACATAACTATTAATATTTAAATTAGATTGAATGTGTGTTTGTGCTTAATAAATCCGGTTGCGTGCTCTAAACACCTAACACTTACTGAAATAATTCTAAAAATAATTATTTAGGACCAGTACATTAATTTAAGGTCAATAACCTCTAGTCAAACATAAATATTTTACAAAAGGAAACTGCTAAAACCTTACCTTTTAAAGTTCGTTTGACAATCCAACCACATTAGTTAACAGAAGTACTTGAGTTATAAACGAGAATAAACAAGAGCAACACAAAAAGACTAAATCGTTTTCTCATTAAAAGCGGACGGAAGTAAAAACGGCAATTACAAAATATTAAATTAATCTGGCGGGCATTAAGTGTGCGGCGCGTTGCCGCTCGTAAATGCCATGTTTTACAAAATGGCCGCGCCTCCGGCTCGATATATCGATATCGATAACTGATGCGCACTATTTTTAGATGTTTAGAATTTTATATTATTAATAATAATCCATTTATATCAGAACATAATATTCCATAGTGTAATATTAGCATATAAGTATGGTTAATAACAGGGTACTCATGATTTATATTAGTGCCTAGGTATATATAATACAATCTACTCAAGGAATCAATTAGAGGACAATCGAATTTTGTTGCAATAACAATGTTATTAATGAAGAAATAATATAGATATTTGATTTTACGAAAGTTATTGATTTTACGGAGGTTTTATTTAGTTATCTCCACCTGCAAAAGTGCAATCACTGTAATTAGTGTCATGATTCGATAATCATATGTCAGGATAATCATATGTCAGAATTTCTAACTAGTAGAGGACATCGATATGTCCTGTACTGGTTAGAAATTCTTAAAATATTGTGAGACCATACGATGTCATATCCGCCATTGCCACTCCCATAATTAAGGATTAAAAATCGCATTCGTGATATTGAACAGTTAAGGTCAACTCGATAAACTAAGACATGAAGAAATGGTAATCAGAAAGAAAGTAAAGGAACTAGAGGCGAAGGGTCAACTTTTTCAAAAAGCAACCCGAGAAAGAAAAATTGCCTTAGCTCACATATCGCGGCCAATTTAACAAAAAATAAGACAAACGTAAATAGACCTAAAAGGGAAGCCGGCAGGTATCGACTTGTATATACGCTTCGCCACTGAAGAGATAGTTTAAAATAAAAATTGTTCACTTAAAAATTATCATTTATGCAGTTATCATGAAGACACCTTTAACACTGTAACATTTATATAAAGTAAACACTTTATCTGTTAATCCATTTAAGTTAAATCTAGTTAACCAAAGGTTCGGCGAGACAGATAACTCGTAAGTTAATTGAGAGGTAAGCAGGTTAACGGTGCCCTTTGTTAAAACTATTAAGATAAAGTCGGGTGTTTAAATTCGGTTTTATTTTCTTAATTCCTTAGTTTGTTTAAGCTTTTTTAATTCTTTCCAAAGGATTTAAATTTCGTGTCGTCGAGTACTAGAAACAAATTGCTTTTTTTATGAATAGAAAAACAAAAACTTACCTATTTGTTGTAAAAATTACATTAACATAAATAATAATATGAGAAAAACATGTTTTGGCGATTCCATTGGTTTTGTTTTTTTTTATGCTTTATCGATTGCACAAAAATTTATCTTAATTAAAATAAAAATACAATAAATGAGTATTATTATGTGCCTAATAAATTTTTTTAACTACCATAGTTAATAAATATTACTCAATATATTCTAAATACAAAAGGGCTTTTTGAAACACCAGTGGGCAATGGAGACGCTATACATTACTAGGCCTTCTATATTCGAATTTCGAACTAAATACCACCACATTGTCTATTATTATAAAATAAAAAATAAAATAAAATACTTTATTTATCACGGAGGCGAGCAAAGTTGCACTTATGATGCGTCAAAACAATGTGTAAGAATAATTATTATTATTTCTAAATAACAATCAAGATCATTTCTATAACTAAGGACATTTTAAATTAGGGATCAAATTCTTAAGGAATACATTATTGTCGCCAAAGAGTAGTCGAAGAACAATTGCATTTCTTTTTGAAGGATATTATACCCATTACCGATTAATTATAACATTTATGCCGCCTTGCACGACTTTAAAATTCGCGAGCATCAATGAGTTGACGGACGACCTGGCTAAGGTCGCAGGAAGTCGCTGGATGCAGGCCGCTTCCAACAGGTCGACGTGGAGATCCTTGGGGGAGGCCTATGTTCAGCAGTGGACTTCCTGTGGCTGAGATGATGACTTTTATTTTGTGATAGTGGTCTTACTTTTTATGGGTAGTCGTTATGCTTACCATATTCAACTGATACATACACACTAACGCATTTTATTCCCGAAGAGGTAGGCAGAGATACAATCCACTTGTAGCAGCGCGTATTCCGGGAGAGGTTATTGACATATTGAGTACAAATTCCAAACTCTGAGCTGATACTACGTAGAAATACCCAATATCACTTTATCCGACGTGGGGATCGAACCCGAGACTTTGGCACTGAAGTCGTACCCTAACACAACTACGTCACCGGAGCAGTCAAGAAGTCAGCCATGTATTATATACCTACTAAGTATATTTAACTGAATATAGTATATTATACCCATTATAATTGGTTACAAAGTTCTTCAATCCGAAAGTGTTGTAAGGTAAGAATAGACAAAGTAGACTTCAGCCGAAACACGGTTCCTGATAGTATAAAACACGGTGATAGTTTATCGACAACGTCCCTGCCGGGAATCGAACGGTGTGCGCTAATGTGTGGACCGCCCGCGTCGCTGCCCACACGCACCCATTGTTTCATACCGCATGTTTATGATTGATTTATAAAAGGATTGCAACGTATCGATATCGATGTTCATTAATTTTACAATTTTTTCGAATCATTTTATTATTTTGATAATTTGTCTTATTTAGTGCCTTTATACATAATAAGTTTGTTTAATTATCAATATAACGTATTATAATAACAATACTAAGCTGATGAGTAGAATTTAAATATAATATATAAATAACATTGTAGAAATATTATGCGGGTTTGCATTTGAAATATTATTATTCATGGTATAAGAATTAAATTGTTTGCACAATGTCACCCTTTATTTAATAGATGTAGGCATGTACTCTTAGGTGTCCAGTACTACGACAAAGTTTAATATCGCATCTAAGATTGTCTGTAAGATATCGCGGAATGGGATAAGACCAGCAATTGTATTTCTGTTTTGTTATTCTATTAATTTTATCTTTAAACATTCTCCTTGATGTACAATAAAGCAGTGACGAAGGGTACATATAACCAGATTCTTGCCGGCTTCCCTTTCATAATTCAAGTTAAATCTAATTATCATTAGAACGATTTGCAGATCACATTTATGCATATTAGTACCTATATGTGGGGTTCTCTTTTGGAAAATTTCACATTTCGCCGCTGCAATAAGGTGTTAATACATAAATATCATATTAATATTAATTACAAATATATATTAGTTAATAAAACAATTTACAAATCTATTAAGTTACTATGGTATCCCAAAAATATTCGTAATATGTAGAAAAAATATTTTTAAATACCTTTTGTTAGTTATTTCTTATGTTTACGCGAACGTAAGACATGAAAATTAAACTATTTTTCTCGGGGAGAAAATTAAAATATAAATCGCGATAAAATCCGAAAAATAGTTTAATTTTAATATCTTTTGTAAGGTTTAATCTCTGATGCTCAAACTGTTTTGACCTTTGGTATTATTCATACTAATCTGGTAGTTAGATCCTGTTTCGGTTTAGCAATGTTACTCTGTTACCGCTGGTCGGTTTTACAAGAAGTCATCACTCAATTTTTCACCGCTAAGACTGGTTGATAAGGATTAAATATTTGACTTGGTTTAAGACTTATTATTAAATAGATGTAATTTTATCGCATTGATAAATGTCTTTATACTCAAATTATCACCTCAAAAGTCTCATAACAAACAAAATTTCATTGTCTTATGTTTTAAATCTATGTCTAAATACTTGTATTAATCTACTTTGATAAGTATCTGTACATTCTTTTTATTCCTTGGCTTCCTTTGAAACAAAAACGAAAGGAAGACCTAAACAAATGTAAACTATTACAAATTAGAATTAAATCCAAGTTACAATTCTTCATATGAATCAGACTAATCAGAAACTTAAAATCAAAAGTGTAATTGTATCTCTGATCAATACATTTTATGATGCCTCGGAAAGTGTATATAAATGATATATGTTTATAAATTGTTATATTAGTCTAGAGACGTTGTATTCTGGTTATAAAACGTGAAGTTCTCGATTCAATTACAAGGTTTGACAGTATAGATTTTCGATTTAAAAATTCTCTCCAGTAGCTTGGGATTTGAATTGGTGTCGTAGTAACATTATCATAATGGCAGAGGTATTCACAACTTTTAGCCTGAAGGGGTGAGTAGAGGCGATTCACAATGGAAAACTATCATATCATGCATATACACTAATAGATTTTAATTATGAATGTAGAAGAGGTAAGATATTATAAATGTGGAATATAGTGGAACCCGACACACATATGTGTATTTATAAGCTTAAATGCGGTCTGCAAATCGTTCTAGTAATATATATAAATTAAGAAAGGTAAGCCGACAGGAATTGTGTTATATGACCCCTTAGCCACTGGTGAAAATATGACTAAAATATGGACAAAACATTTATTATAGTAAGTAACAAATACTATGATCAAACGTCAGACTGACGTTCATCAATAAATAAAAAAAATGCGTTAGAAACAATTATTTAATGAATGACAATAAGACACAATAAAACTATCAAGTTGTATAAATTGGTTAATGGACGCCAGAAAATTAGCATTGTGAATCAATATAACTTTTTATCAATAATAACTTATTTTAGACATAATTTTATGACATCGTTTTTTCTGTCAAGCATGCGTTTAGTAACTGCATCAGTTATTTTTGGTTATTAAATGCTAGTGGTGTATAATTATAGTTCAAGAAATGAATTTACCATTATTTCGTACCAGCCTGCCCGCTAAGTGGTAAAGGCGTGAGTTTATTCTTGTAAATATTGAATCACATCGGTATTGTTTCCCATCCCTAACTGCAATCAGCAGCTATTGATCCGAGACGACACTTATTAATTTTACGTTTAGTGGGTTATTACAACTCTGAACGGTTTCCACTGGGTAGCCGTTGCCATCTGCTCGGTTTGCTTGCTAAAATAAGGGTAGATGAGAAGAAATCTTGAATCAAAAATAAGTCAGCATAGTCACGGTGGTTTCCACTTGCTTAACAATATCTAGGTTAAATAATATTCATAATATTGACCAGACAATGAACAACCTTAACCAGCGAGGTAGCTCTAAGTTTCTAAGTTCTCACATGATGTTGGGCATTTAGAAATTATTTCCTAGTATGTAGTTTCTAAGGGTTAAATTCCGTTTGACACAGGTTTGTTATTCAATAAAATAAATTATTTTTTTTTACAATTAACTGCTTTTAATAGTTATCTAGCTTGGAGAACAGATTTAGAGCAAAAACGTGCGTGAACTTTTGTTAAAATTTAGTATTATGTTGCATCTTATCATTTCTATACGGATTATAAAGCTAAAACATAAATTATATATTTTATATCTAGAAAAATTCAATTTTCAGGGAGCTAAATTAAAACTAACAATTTGTAGTTCAACGTATGTTTACTAGATGGCGTTAGTATGCTTACAAAACAAGAAATTGTGTGCGCACAAGAAAAATAAGTTCGAATTACAAGTATATGGCTATAAAGTAAAGCGTATAGCTGATATTATATTGTTATGATTTATTTAAAATAGCATTGGTGTTTATTTATAATGTGTTAGTTCGGAAATTTACGGAAACTCTTCTGAATACGAATTTACGTAAAATATTAAGAAAAGTATTATTTTTTATTTAGTAATGATCTTCAAATTTGACATTGGCGGAATTGTCGTGCAAGTACGACAATCCGAAATTATGTTATTAGAATTGGAAATTGCGATAATAGTGTCAGCGTGAATTTAATTTCTTTGCATATTAGTTATACAAACAAGAGAAAGTGAAATTACTTTGTATTCTTCTTTAAATTAGATGAAGTTTGTGTTGTATTTGTATTATATCTAAAGCATCTATCAGGAAACAGTTCATTCCTTCTTCAAAGGGCATTACATATCGGTAATACTTTTGGCACTGTGTGCAAGTGCACATAGTGCAAGCAATCAGTTTTTGTGCCTGGTATTGTTAACTGTGTGTGTGTGTTTGTTTTTTTTTTCTTTTATACTTTTTTGTTGTATTTATGTGTGTGTAGAGAAATAAATGGTTTAAATGGTTTAAATGGTTCTCTATTTTATATATACTGTCAAGAATGTTGTGGACGCGAACGGACTGTTTTAAAATCCGGAAACCTGCCTGGCGTCAACAGTCTCTCCAGGGGATCCAATCCCGGGTCAATCCTGTTGGAAATCTCACAATATGTTGTCTCAGCTGAGAAGCGAACTCTGGACCTCCTGAACGTAAACTGGGTGTATTTTGGTATCCACAATTTTAGTTAATATTCACGGTCTAGGAATCAAACCTAGATCAGCATTCCCTACTATGCAAGAGAGTAATAATGATATCACAAAACGCAACAGACGAAATAACAGGCTACCCAAATTATGACTCCTATTTGTCCAGCTACAACACCTTATTTCACAAGATTGACGAGATATTATCGCGCTAGCGCTCACAGGGCGCGGCCAGAGCGTGAGCTCATTTGAATAGGCGAATACAGACTGCGGTGAATACATCCACTTATTCGACAGTAATGGTGGAAAGTTTGAAATGCTTTGTATAAGTAAAAGCCAGGCTTTGGTTTCGTATAATAAGTCGGCGTTCTTGTTTGAGTAATATAGGGGGCGTTTTAGGGTCAAAAGTTGCGGTTGGGTTAGTGTAGATGTTTATTGTGGTTGAGTCGTATTGTGATATTTCTTGTAGCTTGTAAGAATCGGTTAGATAGAGATTGCATTGTGAGGGAATGTAGTCTTTACTGTTTAGTGGTCGTTTTTATTTCTAGTGTTCACATTTCTAATTATAATCAGTAACTTTTTTTTTATTCCCTTAGCGAGATGAGCCTGATGTTAAGCAGTATGCCGCCGCACATGGACTAAAGCAATGAGAGGCACAGCCAAACCGCTGCCTACCGGGAGATTTTGAAGAGATCCAGTCGAAAACGCGTCTTAAGCATATTATGTACTAATTTCGTTTAGCTATTGATTTATATAAGGTAGAGAGCCCGGTTCCTAACGTGGCCTATCATCTATGTTCTTGGTTATTTTTTTGTGTTGTAGTACAAAAACTTGGTGTATTTATGTTTTATTACTATCTATAATTCGTAATGATATGTTCCAATTCAATAAAAGTTTGTTTATATTTCTTCATGAAATGGTTTTATGTATTGCCTTTAGTTAGAATGAGATTTCGTTAAATGGGTGTGATGATAGAAGAATATGACGGAATCATCTCGGATAAATGCAGAAGTGCTCTCCATTACCTTATATTGGCAATATTGGATGGAACTCGATACTGCAAATTAAGTTTTTAACGTCTGCCGACGGCTTCAAGTCTTTAATAACATGTTAGCAGGTAATAAAGTAATAGTTTTTTATTTATTTATATCATTAAGGCATAGATTTTCTGATTATAAATCATAGATACAAAATTTAAAGTTTTATATCTGATTCTGTATCTCACTTTGATCAAACAGTAAATATTAAAATTAAGTATATGTTTGTTAACGTAAATACAGTAAAGATAATTTGTAAAGGGAATAGTTGATAAGATAATGTATTTGGACTCTTTCTTAACCGAATTTCGGCGGCCGATATCAACGGAGATCAGCCAAGAACGCTGGAGATATTATTGTAGTGTAGGTTTAAGTGTCTGCGAAATACACAGGTGCACTCTCTGTTTCTTCACTCACATAGTCCGGTGAGACGGCAATCCGACATGACTGGAGAGAGATCAGGCGCAGTAGCAACGGCTTTGACTGCTAAGAAGTAATCATCTCTCGTCAAGAAGGAATTGACAGAAAACATGGTTCGTAAAATAATCGGCATTTAAGTGAGGCTTTCTCAGTCCGGGGCGAACATAATTCATCAACCCTTTTCCAGGACGTGTTTTTAGCTCATATATGCAGGAGGCCTTAAGATAGTACTGGTGGTAGCCTAAATGTCATTAAACAACGCTCCTCCCCAAATCATTACATGTCGAGTTCTATAATGCTAGTAATTTAACTAAAACGTATCCGCCTTACTTGACGGAGGCAAAATTGTCCCAAACAGCGCCAGTTAGGAAAAAAATAAATATCATTCAACCTACAGTGTTCTACATTGTTGCATCATGACAAATAGGTAGATAATATCTACTTACAATATAACACCTACAACATAATAAGCAATAATAATCACTACATAGTATAAAACAAAGTCGCTTTCTCTGTCCCTATGTGTGCTTAAATCTTTAAAACTACGCAACGGATTTTGATGCGGTTTTTTTTTAATAGATAGAGTGATTCAAGAGGAAGGTATGTATAATAATAACATCCATTAAATAGTCAGCATTGCAACCCGTGCGAAGCCGGGGCGGGTCGCTAGTAGTCAATAAGACACGATTGCAATGACATGTGGAAACACGACTCTACAATTTACAATATTCGGTGCGAGGTATTCTAGCCACTGGTGTAACATTATTTTATTTTCTTTATTTGTTCTTACGTGTATTGTTTGTTCTTTTCTTCTTTATTCTTCTCTTTCTCCCTTCTGATATAGAATTCTCACAAAATTGTATTATAGATTCGAATAGGAGAGAAGAGACGGTAGGAAGACGGGGACGGTAGGAAGGAAAAACGTAGCTCCTATTTTTGCTTGTTAAAATTTTTGTGCACATCTGTCACAAATGTAAGCACTAGTCTAAGATTTTATTGTTAGGTTAATTAATATGTTTTTTTTTGGGGGAACTGCCGTGGTTATCACCTGAGGTACCCTGCTAACGGTGTACAGGCGATCCCCGGCTTGCAACCTCGGCAGCCCCATGTTGAGTTGGTGGGCCCTATCGCTATCACTGGAGGCTCGGTAGCCTCCAGCTAGACGGTCTTAGGGCCCGGGAGGAAGAAGGGAGGGGATAGAGGGAAGGAAGAGAAGAGGAAGGAATAGGAGTTCTTAGGATGGTTGGAAGGAAGGGAAGGGAATGTTCACGAACCCTTAGACAGACATTAATAGAAAAATAAGATATTAATAGAAAAATAACATATTAACAGATAATATGCTTAAATGCGCATTAAAAACGTGCAAATCACAATATGGATAAAATATAAAGTATTTCGCATTGGCATTTTGCTATTTTACGGTAGATTGTGTAACCATCACATGAAAACAATTTTTTTGTAGGACAATCTTTCCAATGCCCTCTCTATATAATCTTAGAAAGTTTTGACTATTTGCTTGTTTCGTAACGTCAGTCTAAAGTATTTACTTACGCTTTGGAAATCATTGCTAATATTAAAACGTATATTTTTATACAATTATATTGTTACAAAAGTATCGACAGTTTTCCCAACATGTTATTGTAAGATCATATTAGGTTTGTATAATAACAAATAATATTGGAAACAATCTCAATATAACAGTTTTGTACTTTGATTTTTTGCGTAAACAATAATCAGTGTTTCCTCTTTATGTTTATAGTAAGTTATAATTTGAGAAAGATTTTGTAAATAATTGACTTTGGTAATTATTTTTCATAATTTTTCATTAAAAATATTTGAATATTCACGTATTCTTAACCGATTTTAACAAGAAGGTGGAGATAAATTCGTATTTTTTTCTAATTATAATTTATGAATAAAATGTGAGACGTAAATTGAGTCCAATGGACCGCGGCGGAGCATATAAGTTAATTGTAAATATATATTATTTTATTACTTGTAATAATGTAAACAAATGTATTGACAATTATATAAATTGACAAATTATTTAAATTCCCTCGTTATCATACTTATTTTATATCCCGAATATTTATTCACGTTAAATATGCTAACAAAATACTATAAACATTATTGAAATATCGGATTTAAATAAATTTGTTATTTATGTTGCATTTAAATATGTTACCTAATACCTGTTGTAAAATTTAATTGCAATATTTACAATAAGCGTGTTTTATAATCGAATATATATTTTTTTCACCACTTTACTTAAAAATGCAATGACATAGGTAATTATATATAACCATAATATTTTTATATCATTGAAATTAAATGTAATTTAAATATAATTTTCTTATTTTATTTCTGTGCATATTGCAATTACATAACATGTTTTATAGTCACAATGTTTCGGGCTCACATCACCGTCGGCGCGCATTTTTCATAACAAACGATATCGAAGTTATCGCAAATTTAAACAAAAATCAATCAGCGGCCGCGAGCCGGAGCGTGACCGACTTCATTACCAGATCAAACTATTTACAAAACATACGTTTAGTTTATAATGGCGGAAAACATGCGTGAAATTCATATGTTATCGCCTCGAACAAAATACTCTGTCAAATTCTCAACCAATAGGCGAGGAACGCTCGGACCCCCTTTATCTCGCTACATTAAGCTAATAAAGCTTTAGAGTTAATTAAAAAGTATTACGCGCTCGCCGCGCTCGCTCGGCTTAATTGAAACATAACCGACGAAATTTAAAAGCCCCATTTGTCCCACCGCAGCCGACAAATCTGTCGCATCACGCCACAGCCGGGTAAATCGCGAGTTCTCTATTCAAACCGCCCATCGGGAAAGCGGCCGGGAGTCGATCGACACCTTCCACCGGCGTCAGCCAATCGCGCGCCAGCTTTTCAAATAAAGAACGAAGCTCTCGTCGCGGTCGCCTCCCACCGGATGGAAGCGGCCAATCGCGTCGGTGGGTGCCATGTTGTTCGTTTTTCCTCGGCGGCGGCCGGGGGCGCGCTGACGCCGCGGCTCATTCGGCCGCGCGCCGCCCTGGCGTTCGTATCGCGTCACGATGGATCGTGTGTGTGACATGTGCATCTGATTTGGTGTAATTATTGTGGCGGAACCGGAAGCATGATGCCTCTCGCACCGACCCCTGTGGTGGCGGTGCCATCGAAGCCGAAGATCGGGTTCAGTATAGACAGTATAGTGGGTGGTTCGGAGCGGTCGAAGCGCGCGTCACCGCCGCTGGGCAGCCCGGGCTCGCCGTCGCCGGTGGCGTCGCCGCGCAGCCCGTCGCCGCGGCCGGTGGTGCGGCCGAGCGCGCTGCCGGCGGTGTTCCCGTCGCCGGAGCTCAAGCGGCTGCCGTACCTGGAGGCGCAGACCCACCACCAGTTCCTGGCGCAGTTCCAGGGCGCGGCGCTGGCGGCGGCGCTGGCGCACCAGCAGCAAGGGTTCGCGCCGCTGCACCCGCCGCCACACCACCCCGCCGCGCCCGTGCCGCGCGAGTCCTACCAGCTCTACCCCTGGCTCATCAACAGGCACGGACGACTCTTCCCGCACAGGTTTCCTGGAGGTAAGTGTCTCACCAGATTTATCATTCGAAGTAGTACTCAGAGAAGTTGATTTATTACAACAAAGAAATTTATATTTTTAAGAAAAAAAAATCTATATCTAAAATCTATTTTTAATATTAAGTAATTGAAATAATCATAATAGCAAAGTAATGTCTAATTAACTGTAAAGTTTATTTTAGCCAGTTAACTGTTTGCAAATTACGATTAATTAAGAATGACATTTACTGTCTTCCTTATTCATAAATGTTAAATGGCAACCAACTATTTGTTATTGTTTTTATAGTATTGGTATTTAAATATGTTTTATTTTTAATGCAAAATATAATCAATTAAACTTTATGTAAATATTGAATTATAGGATTCCATAATGATCTTTTTAATGTGTTAATTGTGCACCGTTTTATATTTTTTTCCTACGTCATATTTAGTAAAGACAAAATATTGCATACATCATTGTTTAATGCGTATCTCTAAGGCTTTCAATGTAGGCTCTAGATTCTAAACAACTTTTTGATTTAAAACTCCTGTTGTATTTGAATTAAGAACACGATTAATGATATCATCATTCGGGTCTTTGTTAAAAATCTCAATGAAAACTGAGTTATTAATTTTAAATTATTTTGATTTGACATTTTTATTATTTACTTGGCGTTATTTAAAGTGATTTTTGTTAGTATTTCCTAAAATGATTAGAGTTTTAGAGTAATATAAAATACAAGATAATACTATAATACAATACAATTTGTTGTGTTATTAAAATATTCATATAATGCTTATGGGATGATATCAATTATATAGTAACATTTATTGGTGATGTTATATATCTGATAGTTAAGTATTTTAAATTAATATAACAATAAAATATTACCGACGGCTTTTGTACGAGTTAACTGTAACTTTACAATTTCTGAAATGACTGACCCACTGGTCTAAGCCTTCTTAATTGCTCAATTTTGTGTTTACGGACGGGCTCCTCTAATTTAGAAACTTTTCCTTGAATCAAAATCAAGCTGGAACTCCACCTTTTCCAGGACAAAAAGAGTTATATCAATCCCGTTACGGAGGTAGATTACAGAATCTAAATAATGTAGGACATTTTATAAGGCCATTAATTATTTCATGTTCTATGTAAAAATGCATGTTTTCTTAGCTCTGTTATTAAGTGAAAAAAAGTAACAAACAATTTGTATTTGAAGTAATTTGTTGATACTGATTGAGACGACCTCTCGCCTGATGGTAAGCATTACCACCCATAAACAGTAAAAACACACGGATATTGAATTAAGCACTGTTCTTGTCACCTCGAGACTTAAGTCCTTAAATAAGACTTAAGTACTTAAGAACTAATGTCCAGTAATTACTAATTAGTAATATTAATACCTACAAAGTAAGCCGGCGTTTTTAACTTATAGTTATATATTATACCGTATTTTTAATGCCTAGTTTAACAAGTGTTTAGTTTGTAATGATTCTGATGGAATTAATTATATGGGGTTAAACCGGTTTTGCTATATACGGTTACGTTGTGGTTAGGGTTCCTTGGATTAAGAGATAGAGTGTTCGATTTTTGATTTATTTTAAAAATGGAATAGCATTCCGCTTCTCTACAAAGTTTATAACTTTTTCAGTTATAACCTTTGTGGAGAAGCGATTTATTTTGAAATTGGAATATCGTTAACAAACTATAATTGTCTAGCATGAAGATTTAACTGTGGCAGTATGTTATGATGTCCTTTAATCACGTAAAAGAATCCTGACGGTTAACACAGTCTCAATTAACTGATTGGTGAAGGAAATTTTCCTCACAAAATTTATGCTCGTCTATTTGGTTTTTACCCTGCTCGAACGATCCAATACTTCATAGACACGTGGTGTGTTTGCATAACTGTTACATGCATAACATTATTTATAGATCCCTATTAGCACCTCATTGACCCGCGGTTACCCACTTAGATAGTTTAGATGTACCTAATGCACTACATTATGCTCACTGATAACTGATAACGCAATTAGTTGCAATTAATTAATTACTGTTAATATTGCACTAACACTTTTCGTAATTGAATGAGTTCTTTTTTCAAATTTAAATTTTAATCAACCGATTGTTTTTAGCAGCTTTGTATTCTAATTTTTATTTTTATTTTTTAGGAGTTATTTATTATACTGTAATAAAAATGTGTATTATTTTTGTGGAAAATAATATGATGGCAAAAATATTGTGTTGTATTTTATGAATAGAATAAATTAATTTTATAATTATATGTTTATGGTCATAAATCATTTTTTTAAAAGAAGTAATAAATTAAATGTTTACAACTTGAGTAGCGCTTGTTACATTGAGCCTCCGATAAAGTTAAGTTGTAAAAAATCTTCGGTAGCTTATCTGTAACGACTGGTAAAAGATAAAAGTTGCCCTTTATCTCAAACAAATCGTCCGTTTTAACCACGTCTTCAAATATCGAATAAGTTATTTTTTTATATTTTAAATTTATTAAAGCCGTTAATTATGATTAAATCACAGACCGAGACTATTTAATGTAAAAATACTTTTGGAATGATGTGGTAAAAAATGTTACTCAGAAATCTAAGTCGCTAATTAATAAACTGTGATAAATTATAATAAGTGTGTGATGTGGTATAACGTGAAAATTTGCTATATTATGTGTAATTAGCGGCTTTATTAATAAGGCGCATTTTCTGCTAGTAATGTTAAATAAAGTAAAGCCGTAGTTAATTCGAATTACGTTTTTTGGCTTAACCGTAAATTCAGTGATTAAGTCTCATTTTAAACAAACGGCTTTTACTAATCGGATTGATAAAAAAATATTAGTTTGCCGTTTATTCATCTCCGAATATCGCATCTTTTACTAGATAATACGAGATAAACAATTACAAAGGTAACTGAATAGATTATAGAGATCTTACGGCTTTTTAATAAAGAGACAAGTTTTGGGATTTGAATTTAAATCCTATTCCGTAAACTGACTTAAAAGTGTTGAATAAAACGGCATTACCGATTATCGTATCCTTTAGAAGATAAAAATGGATGAATATAAAAAAAAAGTTAATGAAGATTTTAATGAATGCCATCGGATCTTGGACCTAGGCACATAGGCAAAGGATGGGAACACCGTAGGTTTTTAGTCAGTAGAAGTCTGACACGCCCTCCCGCCCATCCCAAGGCGGGAGATAGTCATCTGATGATTTACCTACGTTAAAAAAAAAAAAAAAAAAGCCTTCAAACCTTTTTAAATGCTTTCTTTATTTTAATTTTAAGATTGATCCTAGGAATTTTAATGTCAAATCATACTAAAGTAAAAAATGTTCTAAATTTAAAAGATTTATATATTTTTTTTCATTAAATCGTATCAATATATTTTTTTATAGAATACATAAATCAACCAGCTATAATTAGACTGAGCTTACAAAAGACAAGTAGTCACTGCCAGAAATAAAAAAAAAAAAACAAATAAATTATCAATTTGTTATAAATTCAAAATGTCAACATGTTTAGTACACATAAAAACGACGTGTAATAGTCGTAGCGGCGGCAACACACTTCCCGGCATACAAATTACCCTCAGCGCATTGCTTTAACTCGTATTTATAATCAGTATTGAGAATAACATTATTTTATTTAAATTGATAACTCCATGCCCGTTTTCCGAAGGCAAGTAAAGACATCGATGTAATATTGACTTAATTGTCACTTACATTGAGTTTTTTGCCAAAGATAGGCCAATATTTTTGTCAGGAATAAAATCCTGGCCAGTTTTTTAAAAACATAATTTTTAATTTCTCGCCTAGTCTTCATTTCCTTGGCGTCGTTTTTGTTTTTTTTATCTTGGCAAGATTATCACTAAGACATTGGTCTAGAGAGATACAGTAGAAATTATACCTTCAAGGAGAATATTGCGTCGATCCATGATGTTAGATTTAAGGGCTTGGACCACAAGTTCCTGGGTTCAATTACCAGCTCGGACACATGTGTTTTGAAATAATATTTACGGATTTTATCGCGGTTATCTATATTATAACTTTCTCCCGACGTTTCTACGACTTTGCAGCCTTCATGGTCACGTGGTTTTTTTAATGATTTCTCCGGAACTGGTCAAAGTATGGCATACGGTCTGTCACAGGTAAAAAATAAGTCTTTTGGCTCCAAGGTGATTGAAAAAGTGCTTTGCACGGATCTCAATTAAGGGCAGGTGTGAAAGACTATGCTTCACAATTAATAGGTACGAACTAGAATAAAATAGCCAGTTTAATATAAAAATTTTATTTACCGTTATAGTAATGTTGATGCCTTTGATTAATGTACTATTGGATAGTGATATAAATTATTTTAACTATAACACCATTTCGCTTTTAATGTGTGAAAAGTTAATTAGATTTATAGCAGCAGCTGTCTGGGACGTCTCGGATTTTTAAGTCAGGCAATACTTGGTTTTTTGATGCAGTCTGGCCGTTCAGGCTGTAGAGAAAGTTGATATCGGTTGGTAGTTGTTAATGAAGCCATGCCCTTTCTGCAACAAGGATGAAAATTGTGTGGCATCGACTCCATAATGGAGTGTGAATGTATAGTGGAAGAAAGGCTGTGTGAGGCAATTCTCGTGCATGTGTATTTGATACAAACTCGGATTCGAGGTTTTTAACCGACTTCATAAAAAGGAGGAGGTTCTTATTTACGAATGAAATTAGGTATGGTCTATTTTGAAAATCACGGGCCAGACACGCTAGTACGTTGACTGCTTCAATTACTTTGTGGAGAACCTTCGAAACGAATATGTCAAATTCAAATTAACCATACTAAATGTCAATCGTAGTGCCTAATCATGTCACGTGCTTTTACAAAGGTTATTATAGCGGAAAGACGATGATCCCTACTCTGCAGTACAAAATACGCCTTTTCGATTCCGCTTCAACCATTTGTACAAGAAATACTTCTGCTAGGCAGTTGCATAGTTTTCATGAACTGTAGACATTTTGACGACTAAAATGGACACAGTGGGAGCAAAATAAATTTTGATAATTTAAAATCAATATGTATATTCTATATAATTAGTAAGTCGGTTTTTGGATTCAAACAAATCAATTATCCAAGCCGATATGATATAGGTAGAAATTGTACCGGCCGAGTTCCCATTACATACTGCGTTCCATTACTCACATACCTTGATAATTGGCAATTAATTTATTTTTAAATCTTTTCGTAATGCTTATCCCATTACAAGTGTTACAATAATAATAAATACGTATATTACGTTTCTTGTAATACTTTACGCGCCTCAAGATACATTTGAATTAATTGTTTATAGAAAATTATCGCATGCGATTAAAAATCTATATTTACGTAGAACGGAACGCACGCTGTTTTTTTAATGACATGTAGCTACTCCGATTGGGGATTTATTCGATTTTTTTATTGTTATTGAGAATTCGTGGAAAATACTACAAAATTCGTAATCTTATAATAGAGAATCGAATTGTTGGCCCGAATCCGAGATTATTTCAAGGGAAATGATAATTATCCCGCTGGTTTTGAAAACCCGATATTTGAACGAACTTAGGTGCGAGTAATTCCGCGTGAAAAACCTAGTTACAGCAACCAATCATTTAACTCACAATGTGTTTACGTCAATATAGATATCTGAACAATTACCAGTATCGTATGTTTTAATTACAACTAATGAAGTAGATAGCAACAAAGTGGCGGGTCGGAGGGTATCCACTGTCCCTGCTCTGGCTTCAAAATAACTTTATTGTGTCGATAAACAAACGGATAGGTTACATGTTCATTCATTTTTATAGGCCAAGATTGGGTAGGTTTGTTACAAAAATCGTCCGAGTGAAGCCGCGAGTATAAGCTAACGATATGTTTGCGTGTCTGTGGGTTGGTACAACTCTTTCGCCCGTACACTAGGCTATCGTTTTTTAATTACAATGTAACTTATATACTTATTTCTCAAGGTGTTACATCGCTAATTAACTGTAGATATTTGTAAATGACATTAACTGATACTTTCACCGGTATTGTAGATAGTGTTCATTAAAATTGCTGCGTCGTATTTTGTTTTTAAATGTGGCCAGTGCGCGAATATTGCATGTACAGCCCGAAACCATAGATAAAAAGTATTTTCTATAAATATCTATGGTTTTTATCCATGAAGGTTTTAATTCCTTAATTGTGATATGAAGTCTGTATGTATCTTTTTTGGATGAAAATAAATAAAGAGCACTTCGTTAAATTTGCAAAGCATGGAAATAAATAAAAAATAGAAAAGGTTTTATGAATATAGACCTTTTTCAACGAGCAGCTTTCTCGCCTAATGGAGAATGATAGCAAATAGTTATTACCCTTTAGATTTATTTTAAAAACGGCATTAAATCTTATTTTTTTGTAGAGACAAAATTGCTTACAGCGCGATTGTACTGAACATAAAGCTGTTTACTTAGCGGACGGCATAAGGTTATCCACTGATAATAGAACTATATTTTTAATATTAGCAGTTTAGGCTTTATATGTATAATATTAAAATGCGTTCACGTTGTATAATTATTTCCTTAAATGCGGGGTCTACCAACAAAATATAGCGACATATTCTATCCGAGTAATACATCATTATTTATAATTAAACTAATAATAAAGCAATAAAACGTTTAATTACTTCGACAGGAGTGTTTAAGTGACTTCTTGAGTTTATGTGTGGCAATATATTTGATAAACAATTTTATCTATACTCAAATAGACTGATGCAGTTTTGACTGGATCAATAATATATGCAGTATAGTGCAGTAAAATTGCAGTAAAGTTTCAGCCATGACAGCTATCTCAGGTGTTTCCAGTTTTACAACAGTTTGCAGCCAAAATATAGATCGATTATACATCCTTAGTGTAGAGTAATAGAACTGACAATTACAATTAAAAATAAATAGACTGCCACCCTATTAAATGCCAGATAATATAAGACTTCCCCTAGTATCGTTAGCAATATTAACTACCGTTTCCAATGGGGGCTGGAACCCCAACCAAATGCAATTTCGCGCTATTATCTGTGTCAACAAAACCCTATAATAATTTGTCCTTTGCCTTAAAAAAATATTTCCAGTTAGGCGCGAAAAAAAACAATTACTTTTTGTCACCCTTATGTACGAAATAGTATGGGCCCACCCTTAAAATTCGGGTTTAATATAACAGGATTAACGCTTCCGTTAAAAATAATATAAAAATGTTGACAAAAGAATTTGTGACGCGCGCGAAGTCGATTATCAACCGTAGCCATTGTTGTCCTTTTCCATTCTGTTGTAGTGTTGGTATCGATTTATTTTTACATCGATTATTTTTTTTTTGTTATTATAGCTCTGTGAATATTGTAATAAATCACAAATTTAATTAAAACCTGCGTTATTTGTTTTTAATTAAGTTTATACTATAATTTACGGCTACATATCACGTCAACAAAATATGAGTTATATCCGAATTAGTAGAGCTCGTAATGCTATTAATTTTTAAATTATCTATAATATTAATATTTAACGAATTTAATGCTACTGACAGAAATAACGAAGTAAGCCTTTCATAACAGCCGTATAAATAATAAGTCCAATTAGAAATTATAATCAAGGATTTACACAGACAAATCTTTGAAACATAAATCAATGTCTGTTTAGATTCAGCCATAAGCATGATTAAGCGATGAATGGCGTTCATTCGTTAGCATTGCGTATCTAAGTAGGCATTAAGTGGCTGAAAGACTGCCTCGAATTGGTTTCAAATAAATATTCAAACATCAATTTGCAACTCATTATGGGCCGCTCCTTTTATCGATAAGTGTATTTCGCGTGCAGCTTTACTTGCCCTTCTAGTACAATTATCGGTGTTCCAGTTATAGGGAGAGATAAATCTATTTTACGGAAAGTAAATTCTTTTTTAATTAATCAATTATTTCGTTTGTTGATAATATACAGTTTGTTTGTATATATTAAAATATAAGACATTTTGTCTTTATGATTCCTTGATTATCGATTGCCTTACGGCACATCACTATGACGTATATTTTATGAGTGTTGGTAGCACCGTACGTCAATTTCAAATCTTTTGTTATGTTAGCTCTTTTCTTAATTACCACGATTGTTGGCTGCCGTGTTTTTTCACAATATTTCCCTCTAAAAGGATTGAATGGGTTATAATTGGATGTAATTTGAGTATACTTTGTTGTTGCTCGCCGGTTGGACGGTCAACTGGTTGTTTAAAGTGTTTTATAGTTTTTGTTGGTTGGCAGCCTTGAGTAGCGTATGATAATTAAGTTGGTAGCTTAATAGATGACTTATGGCTTTTAGAAATTTCATGGTTTGTGATTATGAAATTATTAATATAGAGTTTATATCACTTGACTATCTATCTATTTAATAACACAAATAATATTTTATGAAACGCATTAGGCTTTATATTAATTAGATAATAAAGATAAGTAATTAGTTATAAATTGGTTATGATTAAAAATTTATACGCAATAATTCTACGCAGTATTTTTTAATTGTAAATTAATAGCTGTTTATTATTAAGCTCACTGATTTTCCTCAATTATTTTAATAGAGATAATAAGTAGGTCTTACACAACACTCTCAGTCCCTACAATATACAATGCATCAATATTATATCTCAAACCGGTTTTCACCAACCCTTGCCCAACTTAGACGCCCCAGCAGCGAACACGAAGCAAAGCGCTCGACGCCGGCCTATTTTTGCGTTAATATTAAGTTTGGTGAAAACGGACACGAGTATTTCGGTAGTTATAAATCAAGTACAATTTATAATGCGTTGAAACATACAAACGTATTGTCGATAGACAGGGAAATGATTAACTGCACGATAGTTTCAGTACAATTATTAATGAAGTTTTCGAGTTTGGTGTGTAATGTTAAGCGCCTTTGAGTATAATGATATGACTATGAATGATTAGTTATTTACATTTATACTAGGTTTTGCTCGCGGCTTCGCACCCATGAAGAAGTTTTTCGGCATAAAAATCCCGCTATATATTTTCCCGGGATAGAAAGTAGCCTATAACCTTCTTAGAGTCTTAAACTATCTCCATACACAATTTCATAAAAAACGTTCAGTAGATTTTGAGAAAACCGATAACATACAGACAGACATGTCTTCAGGGCTTTGTTTCATAATATGTATTCCGATAGATTTACTTCATAAAGAATTTGTTAAGCTGACCAGATTTCATATACACAAAAGTTTGATAAAAGTGACATCTACTGAGTAAGATGTGTAGATAATCTGGGCCCTTATTCTGTATGGTAGTGTAAACGCGTAACGCGGCCGTGTCATGTTATATTCGAGAAATGTTCGTGGAATGGTATTCTGTAAGCCAAATTTCTATAGTCCTAAACATGATGCGTTGTGTTACATGCTGGTTACGCACTGTCAAAATAACGTGCGGGATAGAGAATAAGGCCCCTTAATTTAAAGCGAAGTAATCGTTCGATGGTGACTTCAAAGAACTATGGAACGTAAAAAAAATGATTTACGATAGACTTTTACATATTCCGCCAAAACTACTTGTTAAATATGGTGATTATTTTTCCACGGTTTACTCATTATATATTCTCCTAGTATAATTATATGATAAACCATGTCATTATGATATATTACGGGTTTAATTTGAAAATATAATTGCTGTTAAAAACATCCGTTTAATTACATGTTAAGTTTTACATAAAATATTGCATAAGTTTTTGAGTTATTCGTAACGGATCTAAAAACGTAATGCGAACATTGATCTTCTTAATTTAAAATTTTTGTTCTTAGGTTGGTAGAAACTTTTGTAGCAATATTGGTTACTGCAGACTTACACTATATTTTAGTAAAGAATAGTATTGAGTAATTAAGACATGAAATTTATTTTGAGACTATTAAAATGTACCGCAAGTATAGTCAGGAACAAAGTATAAGCATCTATATTGATTTCAGAGACTATAGAAGGAACAGAAGCGTGGAGTTACGCGTGACTATTAGCTTAATCTTTGCACTCGAGATCCATAATATAAAAGGTTAAGTTTTTTTGCACGTGCTCTCCTCAGGAACTGCCGGATTCTCTAAATTCTTTTACTTAAAGGAAACTATATTATTTCGTATATGCTTTTCTTGCCAAGAACGCACCTTAGATAGATAGGGCGGTGAGTAAAAGTTAAAAGTAGGTATAACATCACATTACGTACGTGGTAAGGGCGAACGAACTCACATAGAGTCGACAATCCTTAAGGATCGTGATCAGGTACTAACACCTAGCTCAGCGTTATTTCCAGTTTTTAGATAACAATACATGTAAGTCACGGACGTCACACAAATATATTAATTGAAACGTTTTAACTAATAAACATGCCAGTTATCAGACAGATAACCCGCAGTGTTACTCTGAACATAAAACTGAATTTTACGATGCGATAACCATGTTGATAGACAAATAGGTATCTACGATTTGTAAGAAAGTCCAAAGATATTTTGACCTTTGCAGTTTGGGTTCTTTGAAGTTTGAAGATCATTATTAAATTGTTGAAGCGGTGATAGGCTAGTTGGGAATAAAATAAAATGCTATATTTATCACGTAAGCGAACATTGTCGCACTTATGTTTACATGAGAATATTTAATTGTTACTCAAATTAAGTCGTTTTTACGGATATTTTATATGGAATATAAAATGAATCTATCGAACTGAAGACCACAAGTTAAAAAACCAAGGCACTCCTTTGACTTTTCGAAGTTACGTGTGTATTCATTGTGAATTATATTCATAATTACGTGAAGGAAAACATTGTGAAAAAACCTGCATATCTGAGATTTTCTTTAAAAGAATTTTTAGAGTACGCATTGCTAATCCGCATTAAGACAGCGTGGTGGACTAAGGCATATATTCGTACCTACATTGTTTAAAGCCTCTGTTTCCTCTGAAGGTCAACTCTCGTTCGTTTTTGGTCTGCTATTAAAATCATCCAGGCCCTTCCCTACTATTAGGGCGTGAAATCAAGGACCAGACGAGTTAAGAGCTATTAGCGTTAAATGTCTCACGGATCACGCAAGCCGCTCGTTAGCCCGCACTATTAAATGATCATTATTTTGCAATCTTTAAAATTATGCAAATAGTTTATTGTTTAATGACAGGTTTATTGCGATGAGATGCTTAAGCGGTTGTGAGATTGTTGGACGGAAATTGATGACTTTTATTTTCAAACTATGTTTTTAATACTGGTGTACTGGATTACTAAGACTGCAATCGAAAAGTAATAAGATTAAAAACATTGACAGATCCCAGCATAGTCAAGTAGACACCTTCTTTTACACAAGTCGTAACATCATTTGTAGCTATGAGTGGTGCTACTGTTTTTGAGCGGCCATCAACATTGAGTTATATAAAAAATAGCGGCCTCGTTCTACCGCTTCCATGACTTTCATTCAATTATATTCGCTCAATAAAGCAATTTTAAATTTCGTACCAGTAGTCATGTATCATATGACAATATGTAGACACGCCTTACTTCACGACAGTTTGTGCACAATTAGCATACTGACACACGGCTATGGCGATAACATCTGTCACTGACAATAATTGATATCTTTGAATTTCGAATGTCAGTTTGCAGGTTAGTGTTTCTTTTTTAAATTAGGTTCGTCTCCTTTGTTTAGTTTGTTTTGCTGGCCAGTATTATTTTTGTCGGTTTTGGCGGGAAATTGTTTATTGCAGCTGTTTTTTTAGTAGAGATGTGTTTATGGTATCTGAAGCACGATTATGCAGTTTCTTCATTACTATTTTTAGTAAAGCGGTGTCTCCCAGTGTAGTAGAAACTCTATATCTATTTTTGATCATAGGTATTATTAATAGGTCAGCTTCACAGTTACGATTAAACGAGAAGTGAAAGCTTTCTGTTTGTCCCCAACCATTTTAAAGATTGGTAAGGCATTGAAAAAATTTACCTATTCCTAAAACCCATGATAAGTTTACATATAAAATTAAACATTCGTACCGCACTTCGCAGTCAGACAGTCCTAAATTTTTTCCTTACACGCAGATATCCTTAGTTAATACCAAAGATGTTTAATGATTGATTAATAAAATAAAAAAATATCGTATTCTGTTCATTGCAATTATAATGTTGTTAGCGAATGTCAGGTTAGAGACGATTGCAAGTTCCCACTCATTATTTTTTTTAACAATTTAATAACGTGCGACTCGTCTGATCGTAAGCAACACGGCCAATCATAAGCAGTAGCTTCGTAATCCAAAACTCGAATTACCGAACTGCATTCGTATTTTTTTAAGACAGTTCAACAAGGCATAACATGTCAAGTCTCATAATGCCAAATAATTAAACTTCAATGTCCTACCGAAACACAAAATTGTGGCCACATTAACGGGAATAGACAATTCCATTACCTTCTTTTAATCCTTCGGAATCATACCACTTAAGTACAAATAAAATAAATCAAAGACTAAACAGCAGTAAACGCACAGACAATTTATAAAGCGGTCGTGTAATTTGAGGTCTTTCATTACTTCATCAGTCAACTACGGTGATGGATGGAGCCTCGCCTCCTTCGACTATAATTTTTGTTTAATTTAATTTTAATAGCTGACGGTTATATTTTAAGTGTATTTAAATATGGCGGCATGTGTCCTTGTGGGTGAAATGTTTTATTTAAAATTTTGATTGCTTTAATTTTGAACGAAAATAGAATGAGGAAATGTGTTTGAACTTTGACGACTTACTACGTTTGTTTTGAATCGTCGTTTTGGATCAATAGTATTATTTTTTAAAGTTATCTTAGGTTACTATTTGACCATAGAGCAATATTGCAGAACTTGTTTATTTATTTACAGCAAATTATTAACGGCAATGGATATTTTTAGACTTCACTGTAGCTCCTATTTCGGTAAAAAGTTGATTTCAGTCCAATTATATACGACGTAATGATTTTTTTATTTATACGAGAAATCTAGACAGCCTACTTTAAACACTATTTATTACATTATCAACAGTGACCATAAAGGAAACGCATAGTAGTGTCAAACTCCTTTTTAAGGCATTACAATTATTTATGTCTTGTACGTGTTAGAATTAAACCGTATATTACGGCTTGCTTTTACATTATTATTTTAAATACTTTATTTAATTCTGTGTCATTTACTTACTTAAGTTTATTGAAAAAAAGTTACTTGTTTTGAAACCCGAATGACGAAATAGGCGTTACATTATCTCGTAAAGAGAATCATCATAATTCGGAGTAAGTTTATTACAGAAATATTTCAAAAGTCATAACGAATATGACGACAAAAACGCAAATATTGAATCAATTATTCCACACACATATTTTAGTAACTAACTTGATTTGTTAGGCTTTTACGGCTAAACTACTAAACAGATTTTAATGAAGTTTGGTATAGAGTAAGTTTGCACAAAATGGTCATCTGTTTATCATCCTTAATTGAACGTACAAAGCCATGACTAAAAGCTAGTATAAAACACACATAGCGATAAATACTTCGCTAATTGAGTCGTAGAAGCAATTCTTCCATTTATATTGATTTGTTGGTATATAACTCAGTCTATCGGTACGGTAAAGGGATATGTCAGTGTCATAGCTTTGTATTTCATTAACCAGTGGTTTTACTCTTTAATTTACGAATAGCAGTTTTTTGTAGCGTTGGCAAACAGGCCAGGTTATCTAGCAGGATGCGTTCCCTGTTCTAAAATAGGGAATAGGTAGAAGAAGGGGGCATTTTAAACTTCAAAAAATCTTAATAAATAGGTCCACGGACTATAATTTGTAATTATCATATTTTCAAAACGATTTTTGTGAGACTAATATTAATCGCGACAACTTTTTACGCAATATATTACAGCAGGACCTCTCCTTAAACTTGTTTATTCAAATCCGTAACTAAAATATTACTGATATTGTTTCAGGTCCAGACATCCCCGGGTTCCTTCTGCAGCCGTTCAGGAAACCGAAGAGGATCAGAACGGCATTCTCCCCCTCGCAACTGCTTAAACTGGAGCATGCGTTCGAGAAAAACCATTACGTGGTGGGCGCTGAGAGGAAACAGCTCGCCCAAGCGCTCAGTCTCACCGAGACGCAGGTAAGCGCCATCTGTTAATCGTGTTTGGAATTATCAAAAATATTTACCAACGTATGAGAAACGTAAATTAATATCTACTTCATGTTTTTTAATATTTGGTCTAATTTGTAATAATCTTAACTATGAATCTTGTTATTAGGCTGTTTCTTATAATAGATACTTATTTACATACTTGATTAAATTTCATTCTGGAAAAGATTTGATCAGAGTCGCCAGCAAAAGCTAATTGGCAATAATCTTAGTGGAGATTTTCCGGCACATTATTATTCATGCCGGAAACTGCAATACGTTATAGTATACTTATAGGTATAGGCGATACTAAAGCTAAGATCTAGAAAGCTAAGTGACCTAAGCCCAAGAGAAAATAAGCAGGGCGTTTTTTATAAAATTACGTTTGTTACATTTTACAAATTTTGAAAATGGAATGCATTAAATTTAATCTGCACGTTGAAAATCAAACAAATTAACAAACTTATTCTATTTAGTGTAATATAATAAATTACATAATTGTATTTATCATTTATTTATTCATAAATATAACAATTTAATTACTTCAGTTCACGGCGGTCACTAGGCTCCAATCGTCGCAGTAGACCAAGACTAATAAAGCTATGTATCTCATCTTGCCCAAAACTTACTGTATTGTGTAATTTGTATAATTATTGTGAAACTGTTATCGAGAATATAATTACGCGATGCTTCTGGCTAATTGATTTGGGTCAATTGATAATGTGTCCCCAAATACGATAGGAAGGGTCATCCATATTTTTTATGCTGACACAGCTTTGATAAGTGCTATGTAGTCCGAGTATAACATCGATTAATGAGTCTTTGCGTCAATAGTTTAGAATTATTTATTTATTCTTAACGATTAGGTACATTACCATGTGAAAATAGAAAAACAAAAATTCACAAGACGTTGTTACAATAGTAGAAGGATCTAAAATTTCTAGATTGACATAATTAATTAACCCTGCTTCTCAAACTAGGCAAGCCTGTATCTTGAGAGACAGTGTATTATGCTGGCCTCTTACTGGTTAAGTATGTAAGTTTAGGAACTTTTACTACACTTATTAGGTAGCAAAATCAGTTCCTCAATGTAAAACGTGGTCAGCATTTTGTCTAGTTATTATCTATTTATATAGTGATAACTAGCATAATCTAGACTAAGATCTAAATATTCTCTAAATCTAGACTAGTTTTAAATACTCTTAGTAGTAAAATAGCCTCGTACCTAGCAGCGGGACAGTATTTAATGCATATTATGTAACACATGACTGCCTCGGTGGCGTAGTTGTATTGCATGTCCGGTACAATAGCGCTCTGAGGTCCTGGGTTCGAATCCCGTGTCGGGCGAAGTGATATTTGGGTTTTTCTGCTCAGTATCAGCCCGGAGTCTGGAATTTGTGCCCGATATGGCGTTAGGCTCGCCCCCTATCACATCATGGGACGGAACATACTTGGCGAAAAGTGGGTGCCCTAGTTGCGCCTCTGCATACTCCTTCGGGGATAAATGCGTCATTTTATGTATGTAACACATACATCATATTACAATGTAAGCGAACTAGAAACAAACAAGAAATTGCAGTTTAGTTTTCGCGTTAATAGTGGCACCGACATATTTATATCGGTCTTCAAAATTACAAGGTATTATAATATTTTTTTTAATACGGACACGGGAAAGTGAGTCCACTGCACCTGATGGTAAGTGGAGTGCTGTCCAATAGAATGTCGACTGACGAGAGATGATTACCCTTCGACAGTCGACACAATTATGCCGGCCTGTTGGAACCGGATATACACAGGCTTATCCCGGAACGCGACCCTCACGTTGGCCACTATGGTGGGTTTTAACACCTTGTGTACTGTGGTTGCTATCCAGGCGGGTAGGAATCTAGAAAAAAAAACGCGTTTATACTATAAATTATTACAGCAGCTTGATACAAATTATCTAGCAACACGAGTCACTGACAAAAACCATGAACCCCATTAAATTGAAACATAATTTTGATTTTACGACATGTTTACAAAAATATGTTAATAATTAAATTATAATTAAAAATAATGATTACACAAAAGATACGGCGTGTAATTAAATACGCAGAATATAGATAAGTTCGACGTGAACTCGTAACTTTATCTAATTTGTTTTTTAAACGATTACTCGACTCTTATGAGGATAATGTGTCGCGGTATTAAATCAAATGAATTATGAAATATGGTGGACTTGTTTTTTGTTATTGATAGCAGTGACTATGTAATTAAGTTATTTATTTATGTTTTTGGTATAACAGGGCTGCAAATACTTTGGCAAACCTGCCTTAATTCCAGTACGGTAGAACAAAATATAGAGTTTGATTTGTAATAGGTGTGTAAAAATATACATATTAGACACGTTGTAAATAAGAGTGTTCTTAGCTAAGATTTTCGTCACAATTTCTAAATGCTAGCATATTGATTAAGAGTATGATAATGTTGACTTTCAAATTTTATTTTATTATTGATAACGTCTACTGCATTTTGGTAATAACATGCATTTTGGTTATAATATGTTTTAATATCAGTTAAACATTACCCATTCGGGGTAAATACACGACTGAACGAAGTATTCCTTTTTTTGCCAAACAGCTCGAGTAATAAATTAGTTTGTACACCAACGCCATCTATTAATGATTTTTAAAAACGCCTTATGCAAATGTCTTGAAGTTCATTCGTTTCTAAATAGCTCTGCATTGCCGCAGTGTCGTTACTTATATAAGCGGAATTTTAACTAAACGTTCTTCGCTACGTCAAATGTATTTTACATGATCGTAAATAGTATAAAATTAAGTAAAATTATATGAAACAGGCGTCTCATAAATGTTATCTAATAGCCCCGTCCTTTTCCTGTCAAGTGTTATCACACAATCGAGTCTGATACAAGTAAATAATAAAGTGAAAAACCGACAAAAGCGAAACAATGAAATCGTGCTAAAAGTATCAAGCGTTGCGTTTAATTGTTCGAAACCGAGCGAAAAAAACTTATAATTACTGGATCATTAGGCGCGTGGCGTGTGTGCGAGTGTGTAGCGACAGGAAAAATGCGATAGTCATCGCTGATTGTGATTTTATTCATATTTCTTGTATTCGTACAACTTCGTAGGAAGAGCACGATTTTTTTGGTATCTGTTGTCTATCATAGAAGTGTTTATGTTCAAGGGAGAATGATATGTAGCACACGGCGAGCATGCCATTTAATATTCTATGTTTAATAAATTCGATATCTCTTATAACCATTTTTGTCCAACACAAACCATCATGCTAATTCCCCAATGAATGTCAATCTGCATAAATATTTCAATTAAATTCACATAAAATTTTAATTATATTAAAATACGCGAAGTTAATGCGGCCGATAAATAATGTTAATTATAAATAATTGTATTGCTGACCGTACTTACCGTAATGTAAGCAACACGCCGTCTGGGTGTGGTCGTTAATAAACGTTACCTAGTTTCTAAATCTACATTCATACCGTTTTTATACCATCGGCCCGATTTATAATGTGCTGGTAATGATAGTTGGAATCGTTTATTTTATGGTCATAATTAATATTTGATATATTTCATATATTATGTGCCAGTTATTGCGTTGTCTTCGTACAACAGGTATTACTGGCACTGGTTAGTTTATTTTGAATTTCGAACGCATTTTGATATAACTAGGTCAAGAGACGAGTGTCGTTTGAAATGCTGTAACAGCTATGGATTCTTTTGTATTTTTTAATCAAACATAACCTTGAATTATAAAGGAGAAAATATTATAAATATAAGACTTGGAAAAAGATAATCACCACCTTAAACGAAATATTTAAATAAAAGATCAAAATTCTCCAAATATTTGGAATACTAATGTCTCCAATGGCCAAACTTCAGCAAGTATTTAAACGTAAGTGCTTACCGTAATCTGTGTGTTGAAGTTGCTACTAGAAATTCGACCCCATTAGTCACAGTCGCTAGGTCAGGAAGCGATTAAATCTAGACATAGTTTAGCTAATTTCTCTAGTGTAAGTGTTATAGGCGCCTCACTGGTCGACAAGTAATGTACTTGCTCTAGGAACTGGTTAGGATATTTTTTTTAAGGGCACGGCAGTCACTTCACTCCACCTGATGGTGACTGACGAGAGATGATTACCCCTAGGCAGTCGACACAATTATGCTGGCCTGTTGGAATGATATATACAGACTGATCCCAGAACGTGACACACTTATGTAGGGTAGTATGGCAGGTTTTAACGCCTATCGTACGGGGGTAGCTATTTGGGTGGATATAAAATACATCCTACCACCAGCAAAAGGTTCTGGTTTTCATCACTAGCCTATAAAAGATTTTATTTATTCGGTTGAAACACATGCGAGTTTCTCAGCAATCACAATAGTGTATAAGTTACATCTCTGTTTATTCACCTAAAGATAGGTACAGATTATTTACTGGTAATCAGTCTCTTAAGGGACCGTCTGTGACGAGCTTTGTGGATTGCGCAATACTTTATAATTCAGTTGTATCAGTTGCCATCAGTCGAGCGACTTGCTCGTCTTTTCATTCAACTGCAAAAATTACATGTTACCTTTCAATACTAGTTATTCATGCCCACTGTGTTGTCATTGTCCGCACCTGATGGTAGTTCTGTATATCGACCAAGGACACGAAGGTGTTTTGTTGTTTCAGTCCAGATACCACAGCACCTGTCCGACCTTGGTATTAAAACTTGATATTTTAATCCATTAGCAATATACTAAGACCTAAATTAATATTTATATGCGTTCCATCGAACAAATTAAATGCCTTGCAGCTGTGTTAACCCTAATCGGACCTCTAACGGAAAGGTCTTCGGGCTAATCTGAATAATTAAACGATGTAAGAACCTACTTCCTATCACAACCTTGAAGGTATCTAACGTAGGCCCAAATATCTAATATAATAATGATAACAGCTCCGTATTATGTATAGTCCTACTGCTGGGCACGTTCCTCCTCTACTACTGGTAGCGATTAGACCTTAGTCCACTACGCTCGCCTAGTGCTGGTTGGCAGAGTTGTACCCTCAAAATTCTTAAAGAGCACTTCTAAGGTATGCAGGTTTCATCACAAAGTTTTCTTTCGCCGTTGAAGCAAACAAGCATCCCCAAAGAATACACACATTCCTCTCGGCAGTCCGTTTCTCTCAAATAAGCTATCCCCATTTTTACCAAATACATCCCATTACTTAATTCCTTACATCCATGCAAATCCATGATTCTTCTAATAGTAGTTTAGGGGCGATGGAAACAACATACATAACATCACGTGATGAAAAAGGTTGATAGACACTGCGATATATTTTTTCACTTCATTGCAATGTGTTTATTTCATCGATATGTATCTTGTAACAGATACAACATGAAGCAATGTTTTTTCAACTCGTGTTGAACAAATGTACTCAACAAACCAACTTTACATTTCAACAAATTACCGGCGGTAAAAATTTTCACGCAATCGCCATTTTTTTCTTGCAAATAATGAATTCCTATTCAATGTTAATTAGTTCGGTGCGTGGGGCGGCTAATTCAATTATAATGTTACCGCTTAATTGTTCTCAGTTTGCATTGTCGTGTACACATGTTCAGATTATTGATTTAATACGTTTTTATGCATATTCACAGTTATGTGAGCATTTGCGCTATTATGTTACAACGCCATCTGTTAATGTGTTTGTTGAAACCGGTTGCTGTTTTTTGTATTTTGCTGTTCTAATATTTATGAAGTTTATTCTTAAGTTATTTTCTGTATCCTCAGTCTAGTGGCAGCATCTAGCGTTTAAGTACGTTTTTGGTTCGATTTTCAGGTAGAGCAACAATGACTGTATATATTATTTTTATATGGCTAGGATTTAAGGCAGAGTAAGATTGCTTAAATAGAGTTGACTTTGGGCACGCGGCCGTATATAAAAATGAAACACTGAAACAAATATACTCCACAATATTATGCGTTAAAAGGTGTTGGCACTACATTGACGTAGGATAAATGCAAGACCACGACAATTATATACTTTTTTAGATATATTTATTGCAACTAGAATGTGACCTTGTACTTATAATTATTATCCAATTAATTTATTATACTCAAACTTCTTTTGATAAAAATAAAAAATATATTAGATTGTCATATCGCTGGGCTTGGGCCTCATCTACATCTGAGAGGGTTTAAGCCTTAGTAGATAAAGCTTGCATAGTGCGATTGGCAGACTTCACACAGTCACTTCAAGTTTTTGTTTTGTAAATATTATAACTAAACGTATCCTCGAATCAACATGATCCAGCGCAGGTTGAGATCAGGGAAAAATGAGGGAAAAATGTTTGCGGGTTAGGTAATTATCTTGTGAATAGCTGAGAAGCTATTCACAAGATAATTACCTAACCCGCAAACATTTTTTTTCTGGCTGTAAATATAAACTCTCGTGCATAGACGTCTTCACAACATTATGCTAATCGTCGCGCATACCTTGGTGCATTCGAAAACAAACGTAATGCCAACCGCACAAAAACAACCTGTCAATATGTCAGTTGGAAAAAATATTGTAATCGGTATAATTAGTCGAGTTTTTCTCATATCGACAGCGTAAGCCTGGAGTATTGTTAATTGTTAGAAAACTAAATATAGTAGCAAAAACCGACTGCACACATCATTACAGGCGCGGTAGGAAATTAGCGGGCGGCTAATCGGCTCTATGCAACAATGCGCGCGCAAAAAAACATTGTGCTGATTCACACTGACAGTTCGGTTTGAAATGTTTTGACGGTCAAGCAATGATGCGTTGCGTTGGGTCCAAAGACGTAATATATATGATAATACTGCTGAGTTGCATTGCTTTAAGTCTTCGGCCAGATTTTCCACCGTTAAGACAAGTCAAAATATTCGATCAGGCAGTTGATAGATTAATGGTTATTGGTGTCTATGGATGGACATGTGTGAATAGCTCAGAGATCTTACTATTTCTATTACTTTCATATACTTCGATAACTTAATTAATAAATTTCAATCATTCAATTCTTAAGTAAACGCTGATTGGCAATACCCAACTGATTAAATAAGAACTAAACTCTTATCAAACTTTCAATTCCATCAAGCTGTCAATACGAACTGAAGGTGTGACACACGCGTTCTTCAATAAAAAACTGTTATTTTTTCACGCGATGGTGGCACCGCATTACAGTCAATACGTCGCAATTGTTCGCAATTAACATACAGAATTATAGAGTAATGAGCCTTAGCTGCGGTTAATTTATCACACTTTGATGAGTCGTGTTCGTATTTTTTATTCTATGGTGCGTAATTTGTGTTATATTTGGGGGGTTTTATTAATAGATATGGCAATAGGCTTGGTGGTGAGCAAGTAGGTAAACTGTAGCGTTGTCCGTTAATAATTTTTTGCATTTTGTCTAAATAAAATACTTTGTTTTTTGTTTGAAGTATGTTGTGGTTAGAACAATAGAATGGGTTTTTAAGTGCTGCCTTGAGGGGTTATATTAATTTAAACAATTAAAATCATAAATTTTGAAATAATTCACACCATGTTTATTGTTCATTTGTCTAATCATTAATTCATACAAAATTATAGCACCTAGTATTATTGTCATACAATAATTATTTCTTAAGTTTGGGGTCCCGTCCCCCATAATATTCTGAGTCCGGCCCAGGCTCACTCAAGTGGCGAATGATTGAGCTGTATTGCAGCGTATCGCGGGAGAGGAATTCTTGTGTAGAAAATTAAATTACGCCGATTTATAAGACTTTTTCTGCCACTCATACATCAATTGTGGAAGTTTCTTTCAAATTGTCTAGATTAATTGTAATTCAAAGGTTTGTAGGTATTAATGTGGTATAAAACCGAGTAGTTATCATCGAAAAACAGGTAAAGACACTAGTGGATTCAGTTTTCGTGATAGTGCGAACTTGTTGTCTCTATTTAAATTTAATGACCGACATCAATTTTAGTTGCTCCAAATGGACATCGATGTCAGAACTTCAGAGTTTTTCTTTTTTTTTAAACGTGCACAAGTGTCTCCAGTGCATCTGATGATATGTGGAGTTGGGTCCAATAGAATGTCGACTAAGGATAAATGATTACCCTTGGCAGTTAACACAATTATGACGGCATGTTGGAACTGGATATATACAAGCTAATCCCGGAATACGACATACTTACGTGGCCATTATGGCGGGTTTTAACACTTTTGCACGGTGGTCGCTATCCGGGCGGATATGAAATATATCCAACCACCAGCAATGCAATAAAAGTGCGCTGCTAAAAAAACAAAAAAACGTTATGTTTATATCACAATGGTTATTAGAAGAAAATATAACTTGTCAATATTTTGAAATACATTTAAATGAGATAATATTCAATCTCAGAATATTTAACGTATTTTTTAAATTCAAAATCAATCTATATTTCTAAAGAATCCTGCTCCATACAGCTTGTCAGGATTTTTTTTATCGGCCAGTCAAAACATCCATGGAGGTTTTTCAAAAGCATTTTTTACTCATCCGAGCAAAGGCAACATGACGCACTGCCAACAGGTTATGATACGAGTAATTTTATATTATTAAGCAAATTACAAGCAGCTGTCCGGTCCGTGCGTCTGTATGCATGATGTTATTAAATATGAAATGTTTACAGTACATAATTTGATTATTGGAACTTGTGAAAATATGGTTCGGCTGTGTGGTTTTTGTTCAAGTTCATATTGTAAATGAATTTTAACAATTACTATAATATAAAAATTTTAATATTTTTTTCCATGAACCCATGTAATACTATTAAATGTAATAAAATGTTTTTTGTGAAACCATAATTATCACTTTTAATAGCATTTTGATATCTCGTAGCTTGTTAAAACACCCAGATATATCCCCAAAAATGTCTCAGCTCTCAACCCATCCCACGGTTATCTGGCTCGATAACTCTTCCGCGCATGCGCGTCGGCAAGGGGCGTAGCTCCAACGCCCCTCCAAGGCGCCATCCCTCATGCAGGGGTGAATGTCAACAAAGGGCCGCTTGAGATGATACTTTTATAAATTGTGCTGATTTTTTAACTGGTCTCGCTCCCGGTTTTATGGGTCGTATTTGGGATGAGGTGTGGGGGTCTGACTCCCGTACTCCCTGCTACATAGCGTCTTTCGTTATCGCTTAAAACTGACAATAAAAAAGGATCTATTTTTTAAGATTTATTTAATAATGTAAGATAATTATCCAATAGTATATAATATAATTATAATTATAACACTAGCTCTAACAGAACAAAAGTTGAAAACAATATTTTTGTAAACTACAGAACAACGAATGCTATAAACATTAGGTACTGACAATTGACAATATATAATTAAAACTTTTCTATTCCACAGTCTGTATATTAAAAAAGTAACGGGACTAAACCATAGTACCTAGTCTCCAGGCCTATTTAAAGATTTCCACGTCGATTTCTCATTCAGAATGCATTCTCTATCAGCTATAATTCTTTCAATGCACCACGTAATTCACTGTAGCCTCCGTCTCAGGAATAAATATGGCGCGTATTAATAAATTATCCATATATTTTTAATGTGCTATATTTATATGATAATTGTTTATTTGTGAGTATGTACAGGAAACGAGACAATGTGGTAATGAGGAAATGGAATCGGTTTCCGGTTTTCATCTATTTACTATTTCTCAATTGGGCAGATAATGAGGTGTGCTTAGAATAAAATGGGTGGGTTAATATTGTTTTATGAAATCGCATATAATTTCAGGGAAATATGAATACAGTGAGCTAGATAGAATTTCTTGTTAATTTTGTATTCTTATTATTTTTTCCAGTTTCCACTTATTTATGATAAGGGTTGTCGTAAACGAATTGTTAATTTCGCTTAAATTCGATTTTAGGAAAACATAATAAGTAATTATGATTCGTAATAAAAACTACCCGATATCGTTACGTTTAAGAATAACGTTTCTAGAGTTATTAACTTTTGAAATTCCCAGCGCATGACTGGGTCTCGTGACCCCCACGACCCGCCACGCAGTCCGCGCCTGCGTCAGGAACAATGTGTGTGGTTACCTTAACAATTCAGTTTTATTGCACGCATGTAAGGCGGTGGTCGCGTTTCATGTTTCCTGTAGTAAAATCATAATTATAGCGGTTTTTTTACGTTACTTCGTCCGTGTCGTTGACCCCCGCGCTTTATTTGGAACCATGGGTTTATTCGAACATTGAAAGGAAATATAAATAGTTAATTTTATTTAATTCTTAGACTATAAGCTTTTCATATCGGCTAATAAAATAATAAGATTGGTTTTCTTTCCTTAAACTCTACATTTCAATTTTGTTTGTTGGGCCAAATCTATAAAAGTAATGGAGTTATTTAAAAGAATTATTGAGAGGCATTAGGCCATAATCCACCACGCTGGCTTGGTGCGAATTGGTAGACTTCACACACCCTCAAAATTCTTATAGAGAACTTTCAAGTAGTATAGTTTCCCTCGCGATGTTTTCTTTCACCGTTAAAGCAAGCGATAATTCACAAAGAATACTCACATAACTTTACAAAAGTCTGAAGTGCGTGCCCTTGGGTTTGAACCTGTGGACATTCGTCTTCGGTATACTAAGATTAAATAATCTGAACATACCACAAGACTTGAACTCCTCAAAGTTGGAGACATAACTCTCCCTAGTCACAACAATACATTCGGCACACGCGGCGCCGCCCGCCGGTAATGGACACCGGAAGCGTACCATTTTCTCGCTTCCCTTCATAGCTTGGAAATGCATGACTTGTCATGATTAGATTGATAGCTTTGAGATTTTCATTGCTTTCCGTCGGCATCCAAAACTAACACTTAGGCCCTGTTTCACAACGGATGCTACTCATTAAATAAATGTATTAACCGACCAAATAGTGAACACTCTAATCTATGCTCCCAAATAAATGGTAATAAAATGAGTACTATCTAATTTAGTTGTTTAATATGATAACTGTCGGATAAAGTTTACTTAAAACTTGTGAAACAGGCCCCAAGACTACATAATTTAGGTATTTTTTTACTTACAGGATATAACCTATTTTTTTTTAAAGTGATTATCATTCAACAAAGTTTGTTCAGGCTTTCATGACTTAAGAGCGGCGTGCGCGGCACCTTATCCATTTATATTCAAAAAGACTTAGATTTACCAATACGTATTTTAATTTTATTACAATTATTTTAGCCTTTGTTTTTGTAGAACATTGTAGCTAGTAATTTCTGTACATAATTAGACTTAACATCTCATGTCTCAGGATGGCGAGCGCAGTGGAATACCAAACAATACTATGTAATTCGCTTACCATCAGGCTAATGACAAGCTTGTCTCGTCGTTCACAGCAATAAAAAAAGCCTATTCGTCCGATCTTGTAGTACTTAGATCTTCATATCTCAGGTACTATAATTGCATTAGGTCGTGTGACCTGGGGCGGAAACGCGCGCGAGCGAGGGCTGTTACCGCTTCCTCTACATTATCCATTTATTTATACGATACTATCAGTTTTCAGGGCTTAAAATAGTGCCCGGTTTGGTTTCTTAAAACGTTTAGATGTTAGTAAGAACAAACTTTGTTGTGTTAGTGTACGTTACATTGAAAATGCCATTAAAATAAATTGATAAGTGGTTTGGTTTCGAAAATATCTGCATTCAATCCGTAAACACCGTTAAAGATATTGTTTTGATACAATTATTAGAGATTCTATAAGAAAGTTATTCGTCTGATAGAATCGGACACAAAATTTTACGATCAAAAGTAGGCCCTTAGTAGTTTATGAAATAAATACATTACCTAAGTATATTACGCAATAAACAATTTAGAATAATATAAGTATTTAAAATATAAAAGCGCTGTAACTATTAATCATCAATAAAACCAAACACAAATAACTGTGGGTATTTCGTCACGTAGATCACAAGTACCCACGAACTTATAACTATTGATTACGATACAAAAGGGAGCAGTAATTTCTAAAGCTTACATTCATCAGCAGAACTTACTGCGCGTTACTTAACCCGTACCCAATTACGGCTAACAAAGCCGGTCGTTAGAGACCACCAATTGATCTTTCGAAACTACCGTATTAAATGACGTATAGCTGTCTCTTTCGCACTTACAGCAATCCCCATATCCCAAAAGACACCCGAAAAATCGCGAAATGTCTAACAACCCCAATTTGTCGTCTCTTTCCCGCGATCGTCCCTCCCTCTCCCACGTAATGGGTCGACAATAAAGTAATATACAGATAAATAGCTTTCCGCTTAAATTTTGGCCCAATTCACACTGGACGTAATTGCGTATCTCCCCTCTTTATTACCCTCCCTTTCTACCCAATTACAGCGTATCGCCATCTCTGTTTAACCCGCGGGTATCTTAATCGGGGACATAAGTAGTTAATCGCATTTCGGGGGTAGTGAATACCCTATTTATTTAGCGTCGGTATTTGTCCCCTTTTCGTATTAAAACGATTGTTTGCGGAGACTTATGACTTTTGCAGTGGACCAGTTTTACTAGACCCGTATCACTGGGTTATTTAGTTTAACGAGGTCTCATTTTAAACTTGCACGGTTAATGGCAGCAGATGCGCCATTGTACGCTGAATAAAACCAATTAAACTTTATTGTTGTGTTATGGGGTGAAGTTTGGAGCATTAAATTTGCATCAGAATGTGATAATTGTTTAATCGTTTGTTGTTTAGCATTAAAATTGGATTTATGGGCGTTTTGTGTGGATATGAAAGCTGTAAACTCGCGCGTCGTAATGTTTTTCTTAGAAATGCGTGGGCGGAGACCGACTCAGAGATAATTATCTACTTGGCTTGCTAGAGTTTTTTGCTTGTTATTTTTTTATTCTTTTGTAATAGGCCCTTTCATAAATAATAAGCCTATGTTAAATACCAATGAGCAGCTAATTCGAATATAAACGCCAACGCTTTCCGTTATTTAGTAACTTGTTTTCATTGAAAAACTTATTATCTTATAATGCTTTCAAAATTAGATGTTATTATACTGTCTATCCATATGTTTTAAATAATAAATTAAAGTCTTTAAAGGTTTATTTTATGCAACGAAACAAATGTTTATTTCGAGTCTATATTTAAGCAGAGTGAAACTTTTGTAACACAAAAATAATAGCATCTTTTGCGTAATCAAGATTATACAGGGCTATTTTGACATTGCGTTAGGTACTAAATAAAACCACATAATAATCTTCTTGGAAATAACGCTTTACAATAAGTTCCTCGAATTGTAGATGTAAAATAACAAAAGCGAAGTTTGGAACAAAATAAATATTAATAAAAAGTAATTTTAATTTTACATGTTCTATTGCTACTAATATAATTCAAGAGAATTCGTCGCAGTGGCAACATCACACTTACAGTCAGAAATTCACTCTCACATATACTATATTCGCACTAAACTACAAAATGATCAAAAAATCTGAAAAGTGAAACCGAGATTTTCGTTAACAATATTCGTTATTCATGCATGATTTTTGGCACAATGTTAGCAAGATGCTTGTGTGGTTTCAATTATTAGCAAAGTCTAAATGACCCTGTATACTATTGAGTATTATAATAAACAAAATATAACACATAGCTAACAAAATTTCACGTAAAATGAGATACATGCCATCAAAATTCCCACAACGCGCGCACCATTTGCAAAGTAATGCGAAATTTGCCTCCGCGGTCTCTGAGGCCCGCTTACCCGTTACGGGTTGTTCATCATACGTGGTCTGCTGTACTCTCTTACTGCTCCCGAGGGATACTGTAGATTAGTCTAGTGTTTTGTGACTTGTATTGAAGATCGGTTTTAGGGTTAAGTGGGTTCTAAACTTAGATTATTTTTGTAGCGCAGGTCGGAGTAATAAATGAGACATAATTGACTAGTCTCCACTGCATTTGATTGTAATATCAAAAATCATACAATGCTTGTCTGTCTTTACCACAAGGATTTATTTTTAAGATTGCGAACAATATTTGTATGGAAAAATAGCTTTTATATATTCGTATGTATAATTAGCTTGTGGTATTCGTTACCTGAAGTAGTAGGCGCTTGTAATACATACAGTACAATACTTTACAGTAAATGGAAATAATATTAATTTAAGTATTTAGTTTCGGAATTGGCGCCATTTTTTTCTAATTAAAATATACATTGATAGTAAACCAAATGGTACAATGGTACAGAAGCCTTGTATTTAATATTGGGATAATATATAAAATAATTATAATACAGTTGGGAGTAACTCCGTCGGCATATAAATCAATTCGAATTATTTACCTTATGCGTATTGCCTGAATTTGTTAGTATCATTAAATATGTCTGTTAAGTCTGAATAAATTAGCGTACATCTAATGAATGACTACCGTTTCATTAAATGCTTATTTATTTAAATTTGATATTTATTGAGAAATATACTGATGAACCTATAGCGTAATTTTCTATACTTGACGTTATACATAAATTTATATGTAACAGAAAACAATACGATAAAAAATATGATATGACCAGCATCAAAATTGGTTAAAAATAAAGCATTTATTCATATTTCAATATTATTGTTAGCAAAAGTGGGGCGTGGTAGGGTTATCTCTTTCTCGTGCATGCAGAGTTATGGGCGGTGATAGTTGATGACGTCACAGTATGCTATTTTTGTTATTCAACAGCCAACCCTTTCATCAAATTTCAAAACCTTAAACTCATTTATTAGTGTATGGATTTTGAAAATTCTTTTCCCGTTAGATTTTGTTTGTTGTAAATGTATTTAAAAAAGTAGTCAACTACTCTATTGCAGAGCACAAAACATGACTATAAAATATGCTAAGTCTGACGCATTTAACGTGCAATTCACAGGTATGAATTGCAAGTACTTACAGCAGACAAAGCTACATCAAAGACCATAATTATTTCCCCATAATTTCTACAAAGTAACAAATATTACATCACTGGTCACGGTAACCGTCCATTAGACGGACATATGCGAAATTTTAACACATAAAACATATTTGTAACAAAAGGATCATTCGGAGAGACACCTTTACAGTGTTGTTAAAGTTCTGTTGTTATTAACAAATGAATGATTTACAACATAAGTGTGTGTTAGAAGTTACTGAGAATGTGTACATGATGTATGCTTTGACAACTTGTCGCTGAAATTAATGCCTAGTTTTATAATGCTGTGGCCATGTTAAATGTCGTGAATTATCGCAATAAAGGCAGTAATATTTTTTAGGTTAGAAATAATTTGGGAGGTAAATAGATATGGTTTGTTTTTATTTCGCAAAATCTAAATGCTTTAGGGATATTTCTCTCTAATCTTATAAATGTTATTTCTAAGAGCTTCTAAGTTAAAACTTAGTAACAGTCAATATAAATAATAAGTATTGTTATCAGTTACCAATTTTACGCCAATACGACAAAAACTTTCATAAACATTTATTATTTCGACTTTACTGACTTTTTAATAGAATTGATTTCGATTGATTGATTTAAAGTTTGATTAAAATATTGATGAAGAAATTAAAATCTTTATGATTATTACAAATAATCGCATGCAAATATTTGCGCGGCAGCCTATTTTTGGAATTTTGATTAAATATTACTTCCTAAATAGTTATAATATTGCCTTATTCTCCTTTTATAGAGAAAAATGTCGCACTTGTTATTTATCGAATGGACAGCCAAAGGATTTTTGATATAATATAGTAGTATTGTATAGGAAAATTCGAATAATTCGCTTTCCGAACAAAAATAACAATTATCTTTATACAGACCAAAGTGACACTACTTGGTAGGTACCATATTATAATCAAATAATGTTGACACTAATTTGATGATAAAGTTACTTACATTAGAATTTTCGGATAATGCAATATCCATGATTTAATTCTTTACTATTGTAAAGCATATACATAATATATATATATATATATATATATATATATATATATATATATATATATATATATATATATATATATTAAATGTTCCTATCATGACGAAGCGTCCCTCATCTCATTGCCAAAACATAAACATATTCCTTTACATTCAAATCTCAAACGATGAATGCATTTCGCACGCCATTACCCTCGTGACAAATCGCACAACAAAATGGCGGACGGCCGTTTCGGCGGGAAAACATGGAACAGAAAAATTCACGCAGATTTTTCTCTCAATAGCCCGTGAAATATGATAGGGGTTGATACTGAATAGTTTTTTATTGGCCCGTTCCGTTACCCTTTTATGATTGGCTGATGTTGCGTGAAATGATATTAATGTAGGGGACGATTCAATTCTTTCGAATGTGATAAAAATTAAAACGTAGTTATGAGTGTTACGGTTAATAAATTTGAGTAGCTGTTGAGTTCATATTTAGAATGAATTGGGGTTTAAACCCCAGTATATATAACATAGCTCTTAATTCGACTTATTAACGTTTAAGTTTGATAAATACATACGTACTTACTTAATGTCTTGATATTCTGAGTAGATACCCTGTAATTATTATAGTGCGATTTATGTACTTGGTACTTTTTACTGCACTGATTTTTCGAATTAATTTAATTATTTCAACATTCATACCAAAGTAGTAAATGAACATAAGTCTTAGATGCTGCATCTGAGTATCCACTTTTGCGTTTTAAATAGGTAATGCTAGTCATCAGGATGTCCCCATAGAATTAAATGCATCACTTCAAATTCTTCAAATAATATAAACCACCATTTGTCACCAGGTAAAAGTGTGGTTCCAAAACAGAAGAACGAAGCACAAACGAATGCAGCAAGAGGAAGAAGCCAAGAGCGGGAAGTCCGGCTCCTCAAACCCCAAGCCTGACGAGGGCCACATGAACAACTCGTACGAGGAGGAAGACGAGGAACTGATCGATATGGACATGGACGAACTAAGTGAAAGTGAAAATGAGACGTAAGAGAAGTGACGTTGTAAATAGTAGTTGTATTCATTAATTTATTATGTATAGACGGCGAGATACGCCTTTATGCGCGGAGTTTGCGTTCGTACGAAATTCGTGCGATTTTCACGAAGCAATGACGGGAATTGATTATTTGCAGTTTTAGCTCAAATAATGAATTATAAACAGTGATTCATATATGATACATTAACCGAAAATTATGTATTAAAATCCACGAAAAGTTCCAGTGAAGTTGTCGTGCCGGGATAACATAAAAGTTAGGTATAGCCTGAATATTTCAATTTGTCTGGCTTCTTATCGGATCTAGTATGAGGCCATTAGCATACTATCAGAGTTAGAAGTCTGTAAAGGTGTTGTTATCGCGTCGCCCTTCGTGAAAATTTTGATAAAATATGTAACTGGATTTGTTTATATATTGTGGCTTGTGTTAAAAATTATCACGCAAATATTTAACACGTAATTGACTCTGATAAACAATTTATTACAATATTATTATTAGAAAACAATTTGTGAGATTAAGTATTTCCATTTGTGTTCCATAAAAAATATAATATATTTGCTATTATTATCAGCCTTTTGGAATAAAAACAATTAAAGCTCTTAACATAGTGATCAACATATCCAATAATTTAATGATTTCTGTCTTTACTTTAATTACCTACGGATCAAGCTTACTTTTGCAATGCCATTAAGCCTACAGATAATTTATGGCATCCCTAATTTACCGGCTCATTTTGTCCAGTAGTTAATTATCTTATTAGACGAAAATTCCAACGGCGACGTAAATTAAAGATTTTTTAATTTAGTGACAGCTATTAAATTAACCGAACACAAAATGGCGCCTGTATTTCTAGTTAACGCGTCAAACTTTAGATAACTAAATTGGCTTTATTATAATAGTTTTGGGACCATTTTGAATTAATTAAAAAAATTACGTTTTTGACGAGCCCCTCGAGTGATGTGGGTATAATTAGACATTTTAGATTTCGAACGCTGATATAGTGGTTTCCGAACGAGCTGTCAAGATGGAAAGAGATAGATATATGTATTCTTTAAAGTGAGGAAAGGATAGATGAAAGATGAAGTCGATATTACTGGTGTGTTATTAAGAAATGCGCGTGGTATCGCCGGTCCCATCGTGGCCAGTAATTGCGGGACCGAATTGTATAGGTGTGTGACGATTGTTTTCGACGGCTATTTGTCTATGATTTCTGATACGATATGCATCTATGTCGTAACCTTTTTTGACGCTTTATTATTTGTTATTGATTAGCACTCGCGCGACAAAGCTTTGTGTAGTCTATGATTTATATCGATTTTGATATCGATATGACGTCCGAATTTATTATGCCAGAATTGTCATTATTTATTAGACTATTTTGTTGTGCAAGTGTTTATTAGAGATCAAAATTCACGTGCACAGTATGATAACTGGTTACCATTTTCCTTGAAACCCACAAATTCTAAGCATTCGGTGGTGGAATGTGGATTATTCAGAAATAAGTTCAAACATACAAAATAATTGCTATCGAAAATACCTGATACATTTTCCAGTTTCATTTACTTCCATCTCGCTATTAAGTAGCTGCTGGCAGCCCTTTAAAAGCGACCTTAACAGACAAGAAATAAAATCTACTTTCATAAATTTTTTGCCGACCCGAAAGTACGCTATATTGTGTAGAGCTACTACAAAGCTTCAAAGGCTTTTTGCAGTATTCTATTCTAGTCAACAGTCAGTCAGTCAGTCACAATTTAATTTAAACATGACATCATCTTAAAACAAGACGAAGTTTCCGCTAGCACTTAAAATAGAATAGTCGTTAAAGCTCTACGAAAAGCAAATTACACATTTAAAATACTACTACACAAAAATACAATTGTTATGCGTCAAGAACTTGCTATATTAACATTTGTATGAGTACTAACTACAAAAGATTTTTGAGCCAAAACCTCGTATTGTAGGCTGTAGTTATTTGCGTCTACGTGGGAATCTAACTCAAAATCTTTGCTTTATGGTAATTAAGACTGCAGAGGTAAATCATTTAAGAAAACATCATAAGAAAGCTATAACTTGGTCATTTATCGAAGAATAAAAATATATTTAAGATACTAACGTGTTTTCATACAATATCACTCTTTTGTTCCTACCAATCATGTGCAATATAATATGTATGCACTTTTATCCTATTTGGATTAAATCAAGTGTAATTATAAAGTATTAGCGGCTTAATAGCATGGTGCAAGATCATGTAGTATTTTGTAATGCTAAGTTCTGGATAGCGTGCCTCTTGTCACTAGCAAGTTATTCATACAGTTGTATTAAAAATATATTTTCAACGCAATATACTTCTTAATAATGTTCATTTTGCAATAGCCATTAGCTCTGTTCGCTACTTGCGTGAAGGTAATACTCTTGTTTACATTAATAAATGCTCGTATAATAGACAATGGCATAAAAACCAGTTTACCTTTCATTCAAATGAAAGAAAAAATGAAAATACGTAATTTCTTAATCCACCTTAATAATGGACTATATTACCCGTTACTTTGGTATTTATGGTCTAATTGTCTTTGGAGCGTGTCGAATGTGTGGAATAGGGAATTGTCTGTGGTCTGAAATACTTAAAACTAGACAACATGATAATTTGTGGACAATGTTTCATCCTTTTAATTAGACATCATTGAATTTATTTTCAATTTTTCAATTAGATACATGGTAATCAATTTGTGTTAGTTTGTAATTAAGAAGTTGTTTAACCTTTAACTGACTTATGACGTTTGTTATGAGAATCCATTGCCATTTTTAAAATT